>NC_136794.1:34948282-34968282 GCF_951216825.1 Electrona antarctica | reverse complement strand
AATCTACAGTTGATTTAGTACACCAACATTATTTGCATGCTTGCATGCTGAAAACCAAACATAAAATTGTCTTTTAGTTCTACTGGATCTCCTCTATTCCCACCCTAACATTTTTGTCTAGTTTTTATCTGTTGACGAAAGTGTCAATATATTAGTCTTAGTTTTAGTCATCCTAGTTTTTTTTTTTTCATAGTTTTTGTCAGTGAAAAAAGGCAGTTGAATATTTTTGTCATACGACAAAATCAGCACAGTTTTGAACAGAGTGGATCTTACTAGTTTTCAGAGGGAGGTATAGTGAATCCTGTCTGACCTCTAAGCACATAATATATGGGCTTTTACACTGCTGTGGGGGGAGTGGGGGGGGGGGGGGGGGGGGGGGGGATGGGGATTAACACAACGCCCTTGACCGGTGGGTCCTGCTATCACCAGTGAACCGAACCGCTTGGCATCAGTTCTAACCTGGAATTCGGGGAGTATAAAAGTAGGTCAAGGGGAAGTTTGAAGCTGAGGCTCCACCAGACACTTCGGCCAGTGGTGGAAAAAGTATTCACATTTAATTAATGTATTTATTTATTTTTACTTACGTAAAAGTATCAATGCTGCAATGTAGAAAGTAAAAGTCTGGAATTCAAAAATTACTTGAGTAAAAGCATTGGTATCAAAATGTACTTGTAACAGGGGTCTGTCTCACTGGCTCTTTGATGAACAGAAAGTACATGTTCTGGTGTGTTCCAGTTTCAATTAGCCCTTCGCTAAACCCCACCCCAAAAAGCGATTGTCCAATGCCAATCCAAGTAGTTTAGCAACCGTTGCTATACAGGTCAAGCTTTCATCACCTCATAGCTGTCAATGTTATTTTGCATGGCTCTGTTGTTGAACACATCAACACATACACAACTTAAAGGTATATTCAGTGATTTCACTTAATTCAAATATCACTTATTTTTTCTCATTTTTTGGATAATCCTCCCTACTATAAAGTGTGCTGACCATATAAGGAGTTCCTCCCTGTCCCAAGTGAGCCCCTGGGGTCAAAAAACCCTAGTTTCGGTTTGGGCTTTGGGTGGCAAAGCCTTCATCCAATCAGGATGAGAGGGGCCTTCCTCCAATCATGATCGAGTGGGGCGGGCCTTGGTGCACGTGCTGTTGGTCTGTTGTACTTCCCCCACTGTAGAGCGTGTGCATGTGCACATCTTGTTACCGGGTGGACCGGGTGTTTTTTTTTCCAAATCACCCAAATCACTGAATGCTCCTTTAACATCTGGAAAGTTACACGACTGACCCGCCCAGGTGATGGCTAATGACCGCAACATGAAAACTCCCATTGGACCTCGTTAAAGTTGATTGTTGGATACTGTTTCATCCTCTGTAATGTCCTCGTATTTCTAGTTTATTGACAAAATGTCATGCACATTTGTCCAGTGCATAGCCTACTGCAGGCCTTGTTGACTAGATTTAGAAGACATTTTGGAGCTCTTGCTACTGAAATGATCGATTATTTATATGGAGAAATCCTGTCAATTAACCTGCATCTCAAGGACAGCTCGCCCTGTCTTCTCGCTGCTAACGTGCCTATTGGATAAGGACGGGTTGGCGAGGGACTTAGCGAAGGGCTAATTGTGTCTGCTCATTTCTTTGTGTCATCACTTCCATTTTCATTATTTAATCTTCCATGAGTTCTCTCTCCTGATTGGATAGAATTGGTATCCCGACCTGAAAACGCATTTTCTGTTTACCTGGAGATACATGACGACTCCTGTTGCTGAACAAACACTATAGCAATGAGTACTATCACAATATAGAGCTATTTACTTAGCTCTATATTGAGCTATATACTTATTTCAACAAAAGAAAATCACTTCACCAGCTAAATGCTTTACAATGTGCATTACATTCTCACATTCACACACAGAGAAAACCTTGCAAGGCACCAAGCTGCTCATCGGTTAGCAGTTAAGGGCGTCAGTGTCTTGCTCAAGGAGACTTCAACAGCAAAATTGGGGGTGCGGGGGATCATAACCGAGAGAGAGAGAGAGAGAGAGAGAACACTTGCATTAGCCACGATGACCTTACATGCATATGCAAATGTATGTAATTTGTATAACATTATGTAGACATAGCACTCTATAGTGTATACTCATAGTTTCATGGTACTAGATCTTCATTATGATCGTTGTTGACAATTTCTATGTGATTGATGTATTACCATGTGTTGTTCTTGCTTACTGTAAGGCAATCTGGATTAGGAGCGTCTGCTAAATGCCTAAATTGTAATTGGCAGTGTACTGTACGTGTGCTGGGTAGGTGGGGTAGGGCGGGTTCTGGCTTGCCTGTGTGTGGCTGTGATTCACCCAGCGGGAACACAACCAGAATGGAGTCATTACTGCCTGGGTGACCCGTCAGTGTCACCAGCCAGCCAGCCAGCCTGGGCCGTGGAGCCGGGGACAGGGGTGTCCCTCTGGAATGACAATGAGAGAGAGAGAGAGAGAGGCGAGGTGGTAGCCCATTAAAACAGGGACATCATATTTACAGCCAGGTTTGATGTACTCTGTTGGAGCTGTGTGTGTGTGTGTGTGTGTGTGTGTGTGTGTGTGTGTGTGCGTGTGCGTGTGCGTGTGCGTGTGCGTGTGCGTGTGCGTGTGTGTGTGTGTGTGTGTGCGCGCACCCAGGCTGAGTCTGTCAGCCACGCACACACACACACACACACACACACACACACACACACACACACACACACACACACACACACCACCGCTCACTGCTGCTGCAAATACTATAATAGAAAGTTGGAGGTGGAAGGCTGCTTTTAGAAATAGCCTAAATAAGGCTTGAAAGAAGGTGTGTGTGTGTGTGTGTGTGTGTGTGTGTGTGTGTGTGTGTGTGTGTGTGTGTGTGTGTGTGTGTGTGTGTGTGTGTGTGTGTGTGTGTGTTGCCTCATAGCCTCAAGTCTGCGAAGCTCAGTGAGGTTAATGACTTTTATTCTCCTCACCTTTCCTCTCCCTTGTAAACGGACCTTGAGACATGCATGTTGCTATATCGACCGATTCTGGCATGCACCTTCGTTTAGACTTGAATATAGATTTGTATTTTATTGTATTCACGCAGTTCCACTTTGAACTCAGATCACATTTACACAACATCGGAACTCTAGAGACTGTAGTGTATAGCTGCTGTGTTGGTTTTAGCGCTAAATGAACTTCACATGCATTTTTCCGTAACTGGTATGGCTGACAAATGAAGTTGAACCTTGACCATCTCCCCATAGCAACGCAAAACGCACTAATGAGTTGAACCCAGAGCCACTGGAGGTTCTTGAGCCAACACAGTTTCAGTGGATGTAGCTGCAATGGCTTAATTGCCTCCCCCCTGTTCTGTTTCTTAGCCTTGCATGCTTCTTTACCTCTTACTTACTCCATTCTTCACCTTTGACCAATTGATTCATGGATCGTATCCAAAGCGATAGCAACCCATCCAGCAGCAGAGCATTGTGTTCCTTCCAGTCCTCTCGACTTTAGCTAGAACATTGCGCTCCCTTCCCCATTCTCAATATACTCTGCCTCAAAACGCTTGAGTTGTACTTAGTATTTACTTTGTGTCCAGGTAGCTCAGTCGGTAGAGCTCTTGCCTTTGGACCACAAGTTCCTGGGTTCGAGCTCGAGCACCGCCAACTCAGCGTATGAGTAGCACAACTTGGGTCTGATGGTGGGTGTGGCGCTCCACCTCAGCATCCATCTCCCAGGGGTCTAGCTTATTGTATCGGTGACAGACTCCTGCTTGTTGCGGTTACCGGCTGATACCGACAATAGGCCACTCCCAGTCCCGACCTGTGCGGGCATCACGCACCAGAATTGGCCGATCTGCAAGCTCACAGTGCGTTGCATACATGTGCGACATCACGCTGTAAGCTTATAGAGCTGGGTATAAATCACCTGTTTTTGCCCATGCCTTCTTCCTCACCGCAGCCGTCCATGCCCTTTCACGGGAGTCAGATGCTAAAGTTAAAGGTTTTTCTTTTCATCGATCTTCTGCTAAAACTCTCCTCCCCGACTTCATCCCAGGAACTTGTGGAGGCTCCTTTGATGAAACACAGAGCATCAAAGACGCTGACCATTTGCCAAGGTCAATGAAACTAGCATCGTTCCTGACTGTGAAAACAGGGCTTGCTGGGGTTCTGTTCAGTCTCAGAGCTTTCAGTGTAATACAAGAAATTCTTTATCCAGACATTCAATTCATCGATGTGGCCTTTTTTCTCTCTCTTCTCACACAAATATACACATGATTCAGAGACCATGCACAAAAGTGGTTAGGCTGTTTTTCCTATTGTTCCTATGTTGCAAACAAATCCATACATCTATCTATGTCTGTATATATCGTAGCTGTCGGGCAGAAACCCTGTATATCCGTGTTTCGACCTATATGTTTTACTTTTCCGTCGTCCTTCATCTAGGCTACAGCAGTGTCTCTATACAAAAGTTGTATAGAAAATAGCCTAACTGCAAGCTCACAAAGCAGCGTATCATGATGCATTGTGAGCTTGTAGAAACGTGTGTTTTTGCTATTTTGCAGATCAGGGTCCCAGAGATTAAGAAAATATATGTATTATCGGATGGGGGTCTATAGCGCATATACAACAATGGGTAGCTGAAATTAAACAGGTTGTACACCTTCTCAAAGTCATCATATTGACCTAAAGTCAAACCATGTTGTTTTTTTTATTTTATTTAAATACTAATGCAACACGGATGTATACAAGAAAAGAAACAGAAACTAGCTTTGAATCATCAGTAAAAAAGCCATGTGGGTGGTTCTACAGTACGTCGTGCTCTGTCGGGTGGAAACCTCATACAGTATGTCCAAAATCTGTTACTTTTCAGGATTACAATTCTATAAACGAGCAAAGCAGCAGATCTACAAGCTCTAAACGTGCCGCTTCACGCTGCGTGTCAAATTTGTGGACCTGTTGCTTTTGTGTGACACTGCAGTATGATCAAGTACGGCATTACTTTACGAAGAAAAAGGTTACAAAATCCAGATGAGAGGTTTCTGCCTGGCAGCAACGATGTAAGGAGCAGTAGAGCTTTTATTTTTGTTTGTTTTTGCAGTTTATTGTTTATTGCTTACTTCCCCATTAGCTACTACCTTAGTAGCAGCTACTCTTCCTGGGGCCCACACATAGAATGCATTAGCTACTACCTTAGTAGCAGCTACTCTTCCTGGGGCCCACACATAGAATGCATTGCATTATGTAAACATTACAAGACAGTATAAGAAAAACTGTTAAAAACTTAAAATACAACCAATGGTTAAAACAATTGATTATATGGTATTGTACATTATTGCATAAATATAACATCCTAATAACTCAACATCCATAAGTACAATTTCAGTTTTTAAGTACAGATACAGTATAAAATACAGCACCTTTGCATAGTGCTTGTCAGTATGGCTTTAACACAGCCCCATCAGCCCCATGTGGTTGAGCAACAGCTGCCTTCCTTCCGCGTGGTGTCTTTGAGTTGGCTTTGCAAGGATTCGTCAGGAAAAAAAGTCGTGCGGGAGATGAAGGCGGTGGCAAGGTAAAGTCGATCCAACGGTTGGGGAAAACGAATCTCTGGCACTTAGCTACCGCTATACAGTATATTGGGGTGGTGGAGAGGTTAAGACTCATCGCTGTCTCTCTCTCCCTGTCAATGTGATGGAATGAGAAAACATATACATTTGCTGAGTTGGTTATTTTTTGATTTTGTGTTGTTCTGTGTCAGCACATCGGGGCTGTCGTATTGTGAAAATAAAAGTGTAAAAAGGAAAAGAAAATACTAATCACAAAAAACAGAAAACATACATTTACTTTGCCAAAGCACAAGAGAAAACATGTAGTGTAACATTTCAACTCTGTCTGTCTGTCTGTCTGTCTGTCTGTCTGTCTGTCTGTCTGTCTGTCTGTCTGTCTGTCTGTCTGTCTGTCTGTCTGTCTGTCTGTCTGTCTGTCTGTCGGTCTGCTATTTTCCCCACAATACGTACGGATGTTGGGGTTTCAGTGAGACAAAGCTGTAGCACACGCACACGCTCATCATTATAATAATTGTGTTTTCTCTGGTTCTCTTACAGATGCCGGTTCAGGATCAGGAGACGATGGTAAGACCAGTTTCCCTCTGCATGCTCTGCTGCTGTGTGTGTGTGTGTGTGTGTGTGTGTGTGTGTGTGTGTGTGTGTGTGTGTGTGTGTGTGTGTGTGTGTGTGTGTGTGTGTGTGTGCGTGTGCGTGTGCGCGCGCCGCCGTGTGTGTGCATGCGTGCGTGCAATCAGAAATGAAGAAGTGTCATTAACACCACACATGTGTTGATCCAATGCCGTGTCGGAAGTGTTGAATAATTTGCAGTGAATATTTGTGACTTTTGACACACCAAACAAGTTACTTTCACTATACTGTTTTGTTTTGTTTTCACAAATGAATGCAAAAACACAAAAACATCTGCTAGTGTGAAGAACTTTCCCTTGTGGATGGATAAACCATCCTTGTTAGGTTCCTTGTTAGTAACAATTAACCTTGCATGCAATGCAAATACAGGCAAGAACAGGCAATGCAAATACAGGCACATATAGGCCTAGTCCTTTTTAGATTACAGACTGTGAATCCTGATAAAATGCATTGACAACAAGCCCCTACAACCTGAGCAGTGGCTTTGCGTGCCGTGGTGCCCATAGCATGCGGGGGGGGGGGGGGGGGGGGGCTTTGATTGGCCCAGGGACCTGCACGGCGGGGGTTAATCCGTCCCTGCGTGTGCCTAAACAAAATGCTATCTAAATAACGTAATGCACATTTTTGCTCGAGGAAAACGCAAATCGAAATAACAAAAAAACAAACAAACATGTGAACAAGTGACTCAAATTTTGCATCAACGGAGTACAGGAAGGAGAATAGTCCCCATTGTTCCTGTTGTGACTCGGTCACTTCTGCCTCGGCGAACGCTCATTATCATATTCCTGTGAGAACGCATTCCGTTCCGCTATCCTTCCTCCCTTATCGCGGTCCTCCCTCCATCCATCCCTCCATCACCGGGCCCTCCGTTATCACAAACATGCACGCACGCACGCACACATGCACACACGCATGCACACTCGCACACGCACACACACACGCACGCGTTATCACGCGCTGCCTTCTGTTTCCTCTGCTCTGCTCTTATCTTGTTTATTTCATTCTCTCCGGATGTTTATTTATTTTTCCTCCCCCTGTTCCTTTTTCTATCTCTATCTCCCTCGGTTGACCCCACTGGCCCATTTCATTTCCATTTCCGTCCATGCATCCGTCGATCCATCCGTCTGTTTAGGGAACCCTAAGATTCGCTCTTTTCACTCCTTTTGTGTGACGCTCTTGTACGACAAAGTAGGCCATTAATCTGCAAAAATAAAGAATAAAAAGATACGAGGTTTCTGTTGGCCGACAGCAGTGATATCCATTGTCATGCTGGGCGCAGTAGGCTAGAGATCCAGTACAGTATAATGAAGCAGTGAGCTGGAGGCAGAGCAGAGCAGTGTTGGAGGAAGTCGATGAAGAGATTATGAGCAACGCAGGCGACTATAGAGAAAGGCTCAGCAGCCTACCATCTAGCTCAGAGCCATAACAACCCACCTACTGTGCTTGTTTCGCTTCTTTTGACAATTTTCTGACAGTGTTTTTGAGATTGTAGTCTTTTGTTGTCTGTCATCAGGATGGGATGGGGGGTGGGCCAGTTGTTTTAGCACTTTGGGGCACACCTAGAGAATGGACCATTCACCAGAACAGAATATGATAGACATCTACATATGTATTATGTAAGCAACTCATAATTGTTTTGATCTGTGGTAAAAACAAGAATAATGTGAGTGTTGGAACTGGTGGGTCAAACTGAACAACCAATTTGTCAATTTGAAGCTTTGATTCCCTGCTTTCATATGACATGAAAAAACAATCAAACAAAAAAAATCGAATGACTTACTGTGTGTCAAGTTTGGTCACAAATAGTTGTAATGTTGAAAAACCAGGACATCACCGTGTTTGTATTATTGATTAGACAAAGGTCTAATGTGGAATGAATTAATGAATGAATGAATGAATGAGTCTTTAAACATGTTTTAAAAAGGTCCACAGAGGCCACAGATTTCAGGGGGTCCGGGAGGTCGTTCCACAGCCTCAGGGTGCTACAGAGACAGTTTGGATGGGATGAGTGGTACATAATGCTGTTATCCAAGGTGCTTTACAATGTGCATTACATTCACCCATTCACACACCGATGGAGGAGGAGAAACCATGCAAGGCAGGCACCAAGCCATGCTCATCTGGAGCGATCAGGTGTTCAGTGCCTCTGACATCAACCCATGCTCATCTGGAGTGATCAGGTGTTCAGAGCCTCTGACATTAACTCTGGGGGTAGCCTGGGGTTTGAACTGGCACGCTAAACCCCCTGAGCCACTCTGGCACCCCCCATAGATCAGGATTAGGGTAGATTTGTAGGAAGTGAGAGGAAATGATCACAGCGGAGACAGAAATAGTCAGAAAGAGAAGAGATGGAGAGATAAAAGAGAGCCGATGGGGTGAAAGAAAGGATAGGAGAATAGAAGAGAGGCGAGGGGAGGAGGGGAGGTGTTTAATGAGTGGACGGGAGGTTAAAGATGGTGACATTAAAATGGTGGGTTATAGGATGTGCTGAGGGAGAGACTCCTCCCAGTAAAAATAAATGTATTTTAATGGTCTGCAATAAATCCACGCACGCCCGCACGCACACACGCGCACATACACATCTTCATCTGATAAGGACCAACACGCCACAGTGTAGCGGCGTGGGCCCTCGGGGCAGCGGCCCGGTCCTGGTCATTCCAAGAATCAGACGCTTTGTTGTCCAAATCAAATCAAGCCGCTGCTTAATTGAATTGTCCCCAGAAAGAAAGGTCACAGAGGGACAGGGACCAACGGAAAGCCTGCACCAAAACCAACAGTGTACCGGTATATGTACAGAATATTGTGGCGAAAGCTTGCACGTAAAATCGATAGCAGATTGATAAATTCGCAACATGTCATTTTTTACGGCCATTTTAAGCGAGAGCTTTCCCCACAATAACATAACACAGAAAATACACTAGCATAGAGCCCCGAGGGACTTTTGTTAACCGCTTGAACCCCAGCATCCACATTCTGGTCAAGAATCGAATATTAGACAATAATCAGTAATCACACCCATGTGAAGTGAGGGGCGCTCTTATCATCTTACCAGATTAGGTCATGTAATGATGATGTAAAAAAAAAATCTCTTTATTGTTCAAGGCGTTTAATGTTTGTTAGGGACAAGATGACGTAAATGTTCCCTTCATTGTCAATGGCATTTTTTAAACAAACATTGAACTAAAAACAAACATTAAACCTGTATAGCCCCTCAAAAATAGCAGAAATAGCAGAATAGACTCACATGACCATTTATGGTGAAGAGATTTGGTGGTAATTAAAACTCTATAGCATTCATCCTTGCACTGGATCCCTCTGAATTTTAGGATAGATTTTAAAGTTATTTTACTTTCTTTTAAAGTCAAGAAAGGTCTGGCACCCTCCTATCTGTCAGACTGTCTGCATGACTTTGTCCCAGCTCGCCCCTTCAGGTCACTTAGTACTGAACGGCTGATCGAAATCCCAATAAATGGCAACAGACACGGCACAGCTACGTACCTGTACCAAGGATGTGGAACTCTCTTCCCCTTCATATCAGACTGGCAACCTCGGTTGATGGTTTTAAGAGGCTGCTAAAAACCCATTTCTATGACCTTGCTTTTAACTGCCTTTATTTTAACCTTATCTTATAATCTTTTTTCAATTTTAACTAAATCTGACCAGATTTGAACATATTACTTTTGTCTTTTTCCCTTGTTCAATCGATTTTTTTGTTTTAAAGCACTTTGAACTGCACTTGTGTCTGAAAGGTGCTTTATAAATAAAGATTATTATTATTATTATTATCAGCATCACAGAGGTTGTGGGTTCGAATCCACCGATGTGCATGATCCGACTATGTCTATACGAGTGTCTATACGTACCGGCACCTGTCAGCGGGGAGTGTTGGGCGAGAGGAGTATAGGACGAAGACTCTTATGTCCTCCCGGTGGAGGCTCCTCACTGGCTGGTGAGCCAGTAGGACACAACAGCAGTGACAACACACATAAATGTGTGTGGGGAAGAATCTAAACAGGGGCTAAAAAGCCCCAAAATGAATCATACGATTGAATTGAAATACGGAAATGCACGGTGTCTGCACAACAGTAGTGATAGAGTAGGCTGAGGGAAAAGGCCACAGACCATATTAAATAAACCCACACTAGGGGGCACGGTGGCACAGTCGGTAGTGCTGTCGCCTCACAGCTAGAAGATCCTGGGTTTGATTCCCGCTGGGAGCGTGTTCCCTCCTCCGCCAGGCCCATCAGTGCCCATACCCGAGGCGGGGTTGGTGAAAGTTTGCATGTTCTCCCCATGTCCCCTATAGGGTAGGTACCCTCACAAAAACATGCAGTAATCCTGGTCTCTAAACTACCTCCCCCTGGCCAGCCGGGGCGCCTGATGGAGGGGAAAGGAACTGGTCGGAATAACGTGTTCCTTCCGCGTGCTACGTACGTCCGGCCGGGGAAACTCCCCCTGTCAGGTGAAAAGAAGCAGCTTGGACTCCTCATGCATAGGAGCAGGCATGAGGTCAGTCCGCTGCCCCCCCAGGTTGGCAGAGGAAGTGTAGCGTCCAGGATTACATTAGATAATTGACACTGGGTGAAAAAAAAAGGGTTGCAAAATTGTGGTATAAAAATTAAAATAAATTAAAAAAATAAACCCACACTGACATGCACACATCCTTCTCCGGATCCAATACAGTTTGTTTGCCTGGAGATATGCCCCCCCCCCCTCCCCCCATGCCAGCAAGAGAAGTTATTAAGATGATATTATATACACAATGGTAATGAAAGATCAGTGGCAGCAGCGCTTGGGGAAAGAATAACGAATGTCACACAGAAATAAAATCACAAACTTTATTCCACTTGCGTGTACAAAATGTATGTCTGCAGCAAAAGCAGCACCCACTTATTTTGACTATTTATATGTTGGCTATTGAAAAATAGCAGATCTACAAACTCACGCGTTACTTAGTGCCTCGCTGTGAGCTTACATTTTCTCCTATAGGGTGTACCAAAATCTCCTGGAGGGGGCGTCAACATATGTGTCACGTGGTAGCTTCCGCCATACTTGCTGGCTTGTCTGGTTTGTTTACATTGAGCGACCATCCGTATGCTTGTATACGTTCTTTTTCTAAACTGACCTCACAATGGTGCAGACTTGCTCAGTAAATAAGTGCCACAGCAGGTCGCGTCGAGGAAATGAGCCAGAAAACGGAATTAGATGTTCAGCTTTCCAGCATGGAGACAGCATCAAGGAACCCAGATTGACGAGTTTACAAAAAGACGTAGAATGACTTGGATCGGCGCACGGGCGCAGAGACATAACGTTCAACAAAGTATCTAAGCACAGCCGTGTTTGTTCACAACATTTTCCTTGTCCTTGTAATGTATTTGGGCCCGACGTTCTTTCTATCCATCCTGGTGTTTGTTCACTATGTTATCGCCAAGAACGAGCTCAATATTTATAAAAACATACCACCGTCATTCTATTCTGAGTGATGCGGGCTAGAATTTAATGCCCACCAGGGGGCCGTCCCTAGCTTTTTAGACGCCGCCCCCCTCTTGGTGACGTACACGTTGTCACACGCTATAGACAGCTATGTGTGTGGATGTGTCCCTGTGTCCCTGGCTGTGTCCGAGCACGAAAATAGCGTTAGCATTTGTTCACCACCAAGTGTCACTGTTGCACAGCCTAACACACAGACACACACAGGCCAGGGAGGAGGGCGTGTACAGTACAGTACAGTACAGTACAGTACAGTACAGTACAGTACAGTACAGTACAGTACAGTACAGTACAGTACAGTACAGTACCACTCACTTCAGACGGGTCTGATTTTTTATAATTGTTAAAACATTATAAAAAAATACCTGGCACAAAAAAAATTCAGACGGTGGCCATAATTAATACCGTGTAAATGTTGGGGTTCTTGAGAACCCCTGACTCAGAGAGTGTAGAAAAACGTTTACAGTGTGAAGAAGTACGGAAAAACACGCTAGCCACGAGATGTGGCGTCTCACAAACATAGCTTTTCAAACGGAGGAGGTCATGAGAACACGCTCATCTTTGCACGGCTATGGTTCTTTATTGATGTGTTGCACCTGGTTAGACTTAGTATCCCATGACCCCACAGGCAGAGCAAGGAACAAAACAAGGCCTTCGAGGTCCAAGAAGCTGTCGGAGGGCTCACGGCATTGATGTGCGTGCGACGGCGGTAGCCTATCAACTTGGGGGTCCTTGATGTGAGGATGTTTGAGAAGAAGCAGTGCTGTAAGGAATTAGGTTGGAGTGTGTGTGTGTGTGTGTGTGTGTGTGTGTGTGTGTGTGTGTGTGTGTGTGTGTGTGTGTGTGTGTGTGTGTGTGTGTGTGTGTGTGTGTGTGTGTGTGTGTGTGTGTGTGATGCAAAGCAGAGCATGTACTGCAACACCGACATGACATGGACTCTGCATGGTTCTGCTTTAGCACGTACACACAGGGTGAATTCAGGTCGACTTGGAAGGCACTCCGTATCCAAAAAGGGAAGATTATGTGCACTAGGTGATAGCTCAATTAAAGTTGGAGCCAATTGATTCATCACATTATGATGTCGTTGCTGTCGGGTAGAAACCTTATCTCCATATTCTAAAGTTTTTTGTATTTTTGAGTGGTGCAACCACTCCAAGGAACAGCAATGTCCGTGTTCAACCGTGTTTGTGTTCAACCGTGTTTGTGTGTGACTATGTGACCAGTACCAATGAGTACCAAAAGTGACGCTGTTGTGCCAGAAACAGAGAGAGAGAGATAGTGCTGCACTGTTGCCTGCTAATGAGAGAGAGAGAGAGAGAGAGAGAGAGAGAGGAGAGGGGGGGGGGGGGGGGGGGGGGGATTTGCACCACTCAGTTCACACAGGTTTGATTTTTTGTATTGGTGTGACATAGGTGGTACAGAGAAACGAGGCTTAGTTATTAGTGTTAGCATAACCAGCTCAACCAGCTTGTGGTTAGAGTGTCCGCCTGAGACTGGGAGGTCGGGGTTCGACCCACAGCCGGGTCATGCCAAAGACTGTAAATATGAGACCCAATGCCTCCCTGCTTGGCACTCAGCATCAAGGGTTGGATTGGGGTGTTAGATCAACTAGAAATGATTGCCGAGCGCGGCAAGGCTGCAGCTCACTACTCCAAGAGATGGGTCAAATGCGGAGAACAAATCTCGCATAGAGCAATGTATGTGAGAAATAGTAGGACTTTAACCTTTTATATCACAATTAATCTTTTTTACTCTTATGAGACATGACACAGACAGCTGGACTGAACGTGACGAAGAAAAACAAGAGCAATCATAACTGTGAAAACAAAGACAAGCTCACAACGCGTCTTTTGGGTCTCAAGCTAAAAAGTTTGGGAACCAGCAATTTGGGGTTCAGTGTCTTGCCCAAGGACACTTAGCATACAGCATACTTAATGCAATTTAGTACAATTTATCGTTCAAGAGGTCATATTACTGCAAAAAATGATATCTTCGTGGAAAGAGAAACTTTGCACATTGCACTTAACCACATATTGCGTCCCTTTTCTGGGCATGAAGAGCAGGAGCGACCCCCATTGAATATAATACATAATACATAGCGACGCTATGCATTATGTGCTTCCTTGTTTGTATGTGACGGTTGGCTAATGAAGGGATAAGCGCTGCACTTATTTAATTGGAATACCATAGTCTGATTGGGGTCATTAATCAAATAATCATTTCCAAAAAGCTGCAGCACTATGGATTGGTGGGCAACACTTCATTAATTTGCATTAAGTGGGAGGCACCGCTGCGGAGCAATTATGAACTCGATTCTGATTGATCGTCCTGGAGTCAGCGGCCAGCGATGGCACACATACAGCCTGCATCGGTAAAAAAAATAAGTTTACCGGAATATCTCCTGCAATGTTTGATCGATTGAATACTTTATTAACAAGTTGGTAGCTGTAGCAGGCACAATTACACAAGCAAAGCTAAAAGGATGACTTAAAAACTCTCTCTGATGACAAGCTAGAACAGTGGTTCTCAAACTTATTTGACTCTGGATACCCCTGTGGGGTCATCCATGGCACCCCTTGAATTACATTGTTTAATTTTTGGAATCTCATGTCATTTTGCGATACATAAATACGTAAATATTTCCCAGTAAGATACACTTGAGAGAATGTTTCCATTATAGGACAGATTGAAAATAACTTGACGTTTAACCACTTGAACCCAATAATCCCTTTTCTTGGCTTTTTTCCCCCTGTCACTGCTGTATTCGTATAGGAGGCAAGATGCAAGGGAGAGCATATTTAGCATAGCATAAATACTTTGAGAACCATTGGTTTAAATAACATGCTTTCTAAATGGTATTTTTTTTAACATTGTGGTCAAGAAAACAAAGCAATAACTACCAGTAAGACACCCTGAGGGCAGGGTCGCGCTGAAACAACAGAGCTTCTTTATTAGTTCAACTATTAATCTGGTGTCAGTGAGGTCAGATGTTGAGTTGCTGGCCGGCTCCATATGCAGATGTAGGTGATGATCCAGTCTTCTCCATGTATGGCTATCCAGGGTTTGATGAGGTCAGTGTCTGGCCATATATGGAGCGTGTCTTGAGTGTACAGGGTTTGATGAGGTCAGATCAACATATGGAATATCAGCTCCATATATGGTCACCTCCACAAGTTCATATATATGGAGATCTAAGGGTGGCAGCGGGGGAAGTGTCTTGAGTTTGATGAGGTCAGATGAGGTCAGATCAACATATGGCATCAATCCTGTATTGGCCATATATGGAGCGTGTCACGAGGCGTGACTGATGCACTGACTGACAGGTTTTAGCATGACTGACTGACAGGTTTTGCAGGTTTTCATAGTAAACTGCGACCTACAGTCGCAAAAACATGTCATAGAGTGGAAGGGAACACCGTAGAATGCAGGTTTAAGTGCAAATGGCCAGCGTTGGTGACCTTCCCATTCGGACATTCTGGTTTGTCGAAGTGGAGACCCCGCTGCTGCTGCCCCCCTAACCCTCCCCCCTCGGCCACGCGGCCATCGCCATGGCAACCAGGTTAGAGGTTTACGAAAGCAAATAATCTGATCATACCGCTTTTGCGAAATCGAGATTGTGTGTGTGTGTGTGTGTGTGTGTGTGTGTGTGTGTGTGTGTGTGTGTGTGTGTGTGTGTGTGTGTGTGTGTGTGTGTGTGTGTGTGTGTGTGTGTGTGTGTGTGTGTGTCCTATTTGGTCATCCTATTTGGGCTACATGTCTCTCACACACGCGCATGCACACACACACACACACACACACACACACACACACACACACACACACACACATGCAAGCTCTATCTATAACCAATGCGTTCCACCCCAATAGGCAGGAGGCAGAAGGGCAGCAGCAACATGCTCAGCCCTGCAGCCAAAATGAGGCTGTTGAGAAACACACACACACACACACACACACACACACACACACACACACACACACACACACACACACACACCCTACCCTAAACCCTCCACACTGAAGCACTACAGTACATTCTCTAAGGCCTACTAGCATTTAAAAATACAAAATGATATGAAAGTAAAAAAATCTTGTTTGAGATCAATGCATTGCTGTATTGAAATGTAGATGTTTTCCAAGCCAAAGCAAGGTTGTTTTCTTTTTTGTTAGAATATGAATAATAATGAGTGTTCACATTTTCAAATGGTTGGTTCCATTTATACACTCAGAGTGAAGGGGGTCCTTGAAGGGGGTCCTTGAAGGGGGTCCTTGCAAATAAAGCATTTTAGGATCACTATAGTACTGGACTCGTAGTAAATTGTCATACATATTCTGAAGAAAACCTGGAGATTGACATTCAGTATCTGGGTCTTCTGATCAAAATAAGAACATTATTATGGTGTGTAAAAAAATATATAAATTAAAAAAAGTATTTGGAAACATTTACGGACATACTGTATTGATGACCACTATTTGTTACTGTCCACTAGCCAATTGACCCGATCACATTATATAACCTAATTAAGTGAGGCTCTATATACCATAGTGACTTAACCTAATTAAATTAGGTTCTATAAGCTCGTTCAGCGAGCACAATCACCTAATTTGTTGGCCGAGTCCGAGGCACTGCTGCAGAGAAGTAAATGTACAACATGATTTTTATCTCTTGTGTTGTGGCGGAGGCTTGAATTATGCTTTTAATGGTGCCATTCAAAAGGTGTGATGACAGTGTAATGACACATTACTGGGGGGCTGCCAGGTGTTCCTATTGTTCCCATGGGGACTACGATACCTCTAATGTATTATGCCACAGGCACACTGGATAGAAATCTACCAAAATGACAGGCACAAGTATAATGTATTCAGAAACCTTGTATCTCCATATTTTTCCCTACTTTGTCACACCGTTGCTGTCGAGCAGAAACCTCTTTATCTCCATATTCTAACTGTTAATGTTTTTTTTATTGTATTATTTTCTTTCGCAAATGAATGTCTTACTTGATCATACTACAGCGTCATACACGAGTTATAGAACGAATACGTTTCCACCCAACAGATACGATATGGTACGACAGTGGCACACAAAAGCAGCGAAAATAGCCAAATGTTGAAAAGTGAAGTTGGTGAAGTGTGTGTGAGTGGGACTTATACATATTTATATCAACGAAAAGTATTACCAAGAGCTTGTGGATACAAATAGCAACTACATTTGAATCCAGCAGGTTATTTTCTTTACAATGTTGCTGAAAAGTAATAAATTTTTTGGACATACAAGTTTTCCGCCCCGAGGGTGATGATACTATTGTAGAAGAGGAGCTCAAAGATAGAAGGCTTACAGGCATGCATGCCAGATAAAACAGCCCACTCTGTAGGAGAATCACTGGATGTTCTTAAAGCTGTGAGCTGGACGTTTTACGTCCTATTATTCCAACCCGGGTCTCCCACACGAGAGAGCACAGTTCTTCCATTCTGCCAAGAAGTGGCAATGTTGAGCTTCAGGAAGTACTATACTTACCAATTAACCTGTGGGTGTTGGAGACAACCTATGTCCTACAACCACTGCATGCGGCCTATAGGACTATATATTGTAGTAACGTACTAATAGTTATATTGCATTAACATATTCTAGTATTCTACATACTCTTCCATACATATGTAGGCTACTAATTATATTATACTCTACCATACAGATGTAATAGTTACAGTATATGAATTAAAAATATGAATAGTGCAGGTAGAAGGCACAATCCACTGTTACTTAGGGTGGCCATAGCTCAACTAGGGTGGCCAAGCTCAACTTCCAAATTGTGAGATATTTTTTGTCAAATGCTCGGCCTATTCCGACATGCCCAGAATAGGAATGCTTGGGTACAAGTGGTTAACAAAATGCATACAGAAAATGCATTGCATACAGATTGGTACACTCTCTGAGATAATTTAAACACTCGAAGATTTTACTGTGCATACCTCGCAGATGAGAGAAAATGGTAAAAGGCGTCATAAAGAATTTACAGTAATATACTATGCAGTGATTTAGTTAAGGCAGTATAAATGTAAGTTCATCATGGCTGCCTGCTGGAGCATACAAGATGCATCAACGTTCACGCTATACTGTTCTTGCGTGGGAAAAGGCTCTGCCGGTGATTCCGTTCGCACACACTGAGCTAAATCAACTCGAATTTTGCCATGCATATATACCTCTCGCAGGAAATCTTCTCTGTCGGGCGGAAACCTCATATGTGCAAAACTGTTAATTTTCTGGATTCAAATATTGTTTTTAAAAACAGCAAAAGTAGCAGATCTACATTGCTTGTAGCCTGTTATTAGCCAGACTGATAACGTGGATTCACTCACACGTTGCTCCACGATACCATGCCTAGAGATAGCGTGGAACACTTCTCCTATAAGTTTGTTTATGTTTATTAAAGGATTCCTATTAGAGACACATGCATGAGCCTCTATACTTCCAGGGGTCCTGAACAAAGCAAATACAGTACAGATGTATTGTACAACAAAAAATACAAAACAAAAAAATAATGAATATAAAAATACAAATTCACATTAAATATGTTAATCTAACAGCCCAGTCAAATTAAACAAATAACAGCATACTTGACAAGTCACTTGGCAAATATATATCTTGATATATATCCTATATATTTGTTTTTGTTATAGATTGTATGTAAGATGTTTTTGGGCAGATCATTCCAGAGTTCTATTGACCTATATAAGTGAGTTTGAGAACGTGTGTTTTTGGTGCTGTTTTTGTTCTTATGTTACCAGAAGCTGTTCCTCTAGTGTTGCACTATAGGGTCTGCGCATGCATAAAGTGAGTGGCAAATCGAGTGGCAAAGTTAATTTAACGTTGTTTAATGTTGTTTAATTTTCTATTTGGATGTATGGACTGTCAAGGCCAGAAAGTATTTTTTTGCCACTCAGTATAGGCATTCCCACATAACGTCCAGGTATGATGATGATGTCTTCTCATGATTCAAATAAAAAAAACTAAATCATCAGATCCACAAGCTCTTCCCGTCACGTTTCGAGCTTGTGAAAGAAGAAGAAAAAAATGAAACCCACAAAGTTAAAACACGGAGAAAAGAGGTTGCCCGACAGCAACGGCATGGTAAATCGGCGTCGCATAGAATTTATGGTGATGTATACAGTGATAGTATGTGAGCTGCAAGCCCCATTCATCAGCGTGTGCTTCCTATAGCGTGCCGCGTAGCGTCTAAGCATGGCGCGGTTCACACTGTAGACCAGTGGTTCCCAAAGTGGGGTCCGGGGACCCCCAGGGGTACTTGAGGGAGTTCCAGGGGGGACCCAGCTAAATGATAATTTGGAACCAAATGGACTCTTATGGGTCTGTAACTCAGAGAGTGTACAAATGGACCCAAATGGACCCGTTTGGTTCCATTTGTACACTCTCAGAGTTAAATTAGCATTGATTTTACAATATAAATTGGGGTTCCCAGAGATCCTTGAAATTAAACGGGTTGAAAATCACTGCTAGAGCCATAAAAATCTTCTCTTATGGGGGTCCCTTGCATATCTTTTCAAATGGGGGTCCGCAGGCTATTTAGTGTCAATTTGGGGGTCCTTGACATTAAACAGTTTGGGAACCCCTGCTGTAGACTGTACGGTACATGCATGTGGGAAGGGGCTCTGGTTCACACTGTACATGCATGTGGGAAGGGGCTCTGGTTCACACTGTACATGCATGTGGGAAGGGGCTCTGCCGATAAGCCCCTCATTCTGGCACGGGGATCACACTGTAATCTACACCAACAGGGATGGGGATCAGCCCGGCAGATCAAAGTCCTCACACATCTCTTTCCCATGTAGTGTATACTCCTGCTCTCTCTCTCTCTCTCTCTCTCTCTCTCTCTCTCTCTCTCTCTCTCTCTCTCTCTCTCTCTCTCTCTCTCTCTCTCCCTCTCTCCCTCTCGCACGTCTTTATCCCTTCCTCATACCTCACCTGCCGTTTCCCCCGTTCTCCGCGCCACCTGATCCAAAAAAGAAAAAGAAACTCAGGAATTATTAAAATTGCCAGGGGCTTTTGTTGATGAAATGTTAATCTTGGGGCCTAACGCGCACCATATGGGTGAATGAGTTCCGTGCGCGTGCATGTATTCCGTGCGAATGCATGTGTGCGTGTGTGCGTGCGTGCGTGCGTGCGTGCGTGCGTGCGTGCGTGCGTGCGTGCGTGCGTGTCTGAATGAGATGAGATTGGGGAGGGGGACGTGGGGATGGTGGCCGTGTGCTCTCGGCAGCAACAGGGACACACAGAGCCTGATGAGAGTGGAATGGAGGGG
>NC_136794.1:34905782-34943282 GCF_951216825.1 Electrona antarctica | reverse complement strand
GGAGAAATCTAATTTGGTTTACAAAAGCCACTCTGAAAAGTACTTCAGAACTATACTGCCAAAAAAATAAGAATGTGACAGTGTACATGTCATACGACAAAATGTAATATGAAAGAATCACATGCCAGCAAAAGAAAAAATAAAGAAACATGGGGCTCTGTTGAGTTGAGAGCCCTCTTTGTTCACGGCGACTGTGGCTCAAGAGGTAGAGCAGGTCGTCCAATGATCCATGGGTCAGCGGTTAAAATCCCGGCTCCTCCTGGTTACATGTCGAAGTGTCCTTGGGCAAGACACTGAACCCCAAATTGCTCCCGATGTGCTGGTTGGTACCTTGCATGGCTTCCGCCGCAATCGGTGTGTGAATGTGTGTGAGAATGGGTGAATGTAAAGCACAATCTATGTAAAGCGCCTTGGATAAAGGCGCTATATAAATGCACCATTTACCATTTATTTCACAGGTCATAGGCCTACATGTCGTCTGTGTCGTGTGGAAACCTGAAATGTCCAAAACTGTTTAGTGTTCAAATTCACAAATAGCAGATCTACAAGCTCAAAACGTGTCGCTTCGCACCCCGTTTCCAACTCATGGATCTTGATGCTTTCGTGTGACGCTATAGTGTGATCAAGTAAGGCGTTCATTTACAGAAATGCATCAAATGTTCATATAGGTTTCTGCCCGATAACAACGATCAACAACAAAAATGACGTGAGGTCACAGTTCACTATTCCACAACACTGATAGCCAGAGTCTTTGAGTTTAAGACAGATCTGTATACACAACAGGTGTGTGCGTGCGTGTGTGCGTGCGTGTGTGCGCGCGTGCGTGCGTGCGTGCGTGCGTGCGTGCGTGCGTGCCTGCGTGCCTGCGTGCGTGCTACAGCCACACATAAAACATCAATGACAAACAAAAATACATTACAGAGGAAGACACAACATTACACAATTGCACACATGATGTGGATAATCTAACCTCACCCAGTTACTGCTGTTTCAGAGCCTCGTTCAACATCTTAGTTGATGCTGGTACAAACGATTTTTTAAATCTGATGTACTTCCACTTTGGTTCTTTGTATCTTCTCCCAGAGGGCAGAAGTACAAACTCGCCATTTAAAACATGGGTAACATCACTGACGATTTGTTGAGCCTGTTTTAATGTAGCCTGCTCATAAATGAAGGGCTAAGATGGCAGTGTCATCCGAGAATTTAATGATGTAATTGTTCGGGTTGCCACTTCTACACTCATTTGACACATGACCTTTGACACGATCTAAATGTCTCAATAGAAGAGTAGGGAGACAAAATATAACAATAAGTTATATTGCATTGACATACTCTACTATTCAGATTGGACAAAATGTAATTGTATTCATTAAAACTCATTCACTGCCAGAGTTAAGACATTGTCTAATGCTGCCCTTTGCAATCAATTTCTACTAACCTTTGGAGACCTGAATATTTTTCTCCACAACAATGCACCCACTGATTGTCTGAAAAGATGTAGTAGAGAAAAAATAAGTGCCATTGCGATGCTCCATTCCATAGTTATTAGCAGTTGAATGTGGCTTGTGTTCGCCAAAAAGCAACAGAAAGCACTGAAATGTATTTATTTATAAATCCTTTAAACCGCCATGATTCTTTTTTCTGGGTGTGTAAACTTCTTTAACACATTTTTTGGGGGGGAACCCCTTTTGGTGTTAGCATTATGTTATGCTTTAGCTATTGAAAAATAGCAGATCTACAAGCTCGTAGCGCGCCACCGAGTGGCGCGCTACGAGCTTGTAGGTCTGCTATTTTGGAAAAATCGAAGAACCACTGACATAGTAGCCTCGATACCCAGGCTTTCATTTCGTCTGCGTGAAAAATGAAAACTGACATAGAAACATAGCTTTTTCAGAAAACTGTCAGGATGTAGAAGACATTTTTAGAATCTGATCTCAGGTCAAAATGTGTTAAGTAAATTTTTGAATGCAGTACCTTTGCCTGTAGAAAAGTATGTGTACACTGTGGTATTACTACTTTTTATTAACTCAAAAATCTAATAGTTCTCCCACCACAGGTGGGTGCATGGTAATTATGTCCAAAAATAGCAGCTGTATCACCATAAGTCCAACATGTCCAGCCATATGTTGCAACAGAAAAGAAAAAGCGGCGACTACACCGTTTATTTATTTTTGTTTTCTACTCCATAGCCTTGTACTCTACCTCCTTCCTCTCAGCATGCTATACTTCATATAACAAGGTTGTTAAGAAACCGCCGTGTTTTCCGCTTAACCCCCGACACAGCGTGACTCATCGTGCTCCACTCATCTACGTGGCCCACACAAATTACTTTTCTCTCACCCGGGACATTCGACAGCGGTCGGGGTTCCGTATGTAAACATCTGACGAGTGTTTATTTACGAAGCTTGAAGACCGCCGTCTCGGGAGAGGCAGAGAGGAGGCCATTCCCCTGGCAGCAGAGAGGAGAGAGGCTGTGCGCGCACATGGGGCTTATTTTTCTACTGTTTTTTAAGGTGTTATTAGCCATGCAGATATATCATACATGGTGCTTTGGGAATCTAATGTGGATAAAGGTTTGTTTACATCAGAGGGAGAAACAAATGGCTGCAGGGACAGCGGGGGGGGGGGGGGGGGGGGGGGATGTGTGTGTGCTGGGGGTGGGGGTAAGGAATTTGAATAATTAGTGAAATTGGATTTGCACTAAACGTGCTACGTGACGAGCAAGTGGAGTTTGAGGGGATACCAAAGACTTTGTTTGGTGCTGATGTAAATGTGAAACGTACGTGTGTGTGTGTGTGTGTGTGTGTGTGTGCGTGTGTGTGTGTGTGTGTGTGTGTGTGTGTGTGTGTGTGTGTGTGTGTGTGTGTGTGTGTGTGTGTGTGTGTGTGTGTGTGTGTGTGTGACACTGAACCCTACATTTTGCCTCCAATGAGTCGGTCGATGCTAATTTAAGTTAAGTTGTCACCATTGGTGTGTGAATGTGGGAAGTGAGGACGCTGGTGTCGACTGTTCGCCGCTTCACCTCCCAATGTATTAATGAATGGACCATTGTAAAGCGCTGTGAACACTTGGAAAAGCGCTATAAAAATGCATGACATTCGGCGTGTGCATGATGCCGATGCGCCTAGCGAGCCGTGTGTCGGATCGGCACTTCAACGTCATGTGGTGAAGTCAGTCACTTATGAAATGTCTCTGTCATGCAGAATCTCCATACTTTCTGACGACAGCACTTGTGTGACAACAGCTGAACAAATCATAGAGTATATATGGAACCAGTAAGACGCCCTGAGGGCGAGAGGAATGCACGCATCCGCCTGGGTGACGGCAGACTGCTGGGCGAGGGGGGTCAGATCAACATATGGAATGAATTATGTACTGGACATATATGGAGTGTATGGAGTGGACATATATGGAGTGTGTCTTGAGTGTACATTGTTTGATGAGGTCAGATCAACAATAACATATATGGAATGACAGAACAGGTCAACTCCATATATGGAGATCCAAGGGTTTGAGGTTAGAGGTCAAATAGATGTACAGTAGAGTTGCTGACCAGATCTAGGTGATGATCCAGTCTTCTCCATGTATGGTTATCCAGGGTTCGATGAGGTCAGTGACAGTGTCGTGATCTTCATATATGGAGATTGCCATATATGGAGATTGCCATATATGGTGGTGTGACCATGTATGGATGCGTGATGTCATGAGGCGTGGCCATACTGTATAGGGAGACGTGATGTCACTCAACCACTGTTACAAAACCAAAAATATCTATGTGCTTACAGGCCTGGCAAGGCTCTGAGACTCACTGTGACTTACAGGAACAATTTCTGCTCATAATGGTGCATTATAGCACTGATTAGACTAGTTACTGTAAGATATGAATTGTTATTGTTTTCATCTTCTTTCTACAGAGCAGACGAGAATAAATGAATAATAAGCTTTGTTCAAATAACACTTTTCAAAAAGCCAATTGCCATGGGAGTTTTTTCTGGCAGCAATATCAAATTGAACACCGACAATAGAACAGACACTGAAAAAGTCAGACATTAATTAAGAACAGACAGAAGCAGCATCCAGAGCAGGTATTATTCAAAAATAAATCAGTCTCGCTATAACAATATTTTTAGAAATGACTTTGCATGCACCTCCGGCAACGATTCATTTTTAATTTAAAGACATCAAAGAATGATGAAAATGCAAACACTTTCTATACCTTTTTGTTCACATTGCACACTATTGGTAATACTTTACAGTGGTGGAAAGTGTCTAAATACATTCACTCAAGTACCATACTTAAGTAAACTACTTTTACTTTACTTTACAAATATTGTCTTATTCACGCCATTACGATAAGCTTCTCCAACCTATACTTACATCTTACTTGTATGTTCATCTGTAGTTCTTTCTACCATGGTATTGCTACTTTTACTTAAGTAAAAACTAAATATCTGAGTACTCGACCACCACTGGTCAAGACAAAGCTGTTTACACCCATATTTTGGGTGTAAAGGAATTTTCCAAACTTCCCACGTTAGTATAAGTCTAGAATAAGGCATACAGTAAGCTTTGGTCCCATGTAAGTCATGTGACAGATAAAAAAAGATTACTGAATAATGTGGGAAGTTTGGAGTATTTATTTAATTTCACCCCAAATATGGGTGTAAACAGCGTAGTGAATCGGATAAAAAAGAATTTGCAGTTGTTTATGAGGTTCAGAAGGGGTTGGCTTTGTCAACATTCAGATTGGTTGGTGTTGGGTATATAGGGCTCCATTTTCGTTTGATCTTTCTAAATACACTGTTTTGGGATTTAGCAGTGGGGAAGGGGTGTTCCCCCACTAAAGTTGGTATTTTGGTTACCTGCCTAAGTCCCTAAAACACCTCCGTTACCCGTTATATTATGCATAGGTGTGGTTTGGGCATTACAATAATTACACCAATCACCAGTCCACGTGCCATTGCCTTTAAGAGATCCCATATCCGTTGCCTGTTATGCCCAGTTCTATGCTTCATAGCCTTACGGTCTATAGACGCCTTATCAGACGACGTCACACTGATAAGAAACAGCATGCGCGCGCATAAAGGCAGCAGAAGAACACCACCTCTCATAAGATGCAATGGAAAAGTTCTAACTGCACTCGCGTGTAAAAAATGCCCCATCAAACTTTCAGATGCTGTTTTTCTCCCAGTGTGGAGGAAGAATGATTAGGATTTTTATTGTGATCTCTCGCCCTTGAAATATATAATCCTTGGTTTCTGTTGTGTAATAATAGCAATTCAAAACCACACCTCCAGTCGAACGGAACGGAAAACAACAGGTTTGGAGATCTGTTGGGAATTGATTACATGAAACAGTCACCCGTGCGCCCAGTCCCACTCCCAATGTTTGTAAACAAATAATTGGTCTATAGCCCATGGGAGAGTGATGTGCTGCTGCCTTGAAGTCTCACTTGTGATGCACCCTGGGATCAGATTAAACACCATTTGCTGTGCTATGGGGTGATCAAATGGAATCGCGCATGCCACACAATGCCTGGCACAAATAACTTATTTGACTATACAATTATATAAACACAATGGACACAAGGAAGTGGCAGGCACTCACTTCTGCTGATTATAGGAAAATTACAAAGAGATGCAATATGAATAAGGAGAGATGAGGCAGCCTGACTATAGTCTGTGCATGGACATCTCCATTGAGGCGCGCGCCGCTCTACCAAACTAATTTGGGGCTTACGGGTGCTTTGAAACTCCATTATCGCTTTCCCAAATGTATGTGACCAAAATAGCAATTTAGGGAAAAGCGTGCCCACACCTCTAGGCGCAAATACCGGTGTCGGCTAAATAGATAGCGGGTGACGCTGGACCAAAATACCATTAAGGGACAGAGTAAGCTCCTATACTTGTAATTTTCGGGCGACGGGTGCATTGCGGGCCACGTCGCGGGAAACAGCGGCGAAGAAATTGGAGCCCATACAGTATTCTGTAGGTGTTTTTGTTTCAAATGGGAGCTTATCATGTCAGACACACTGTCTTGGACATGGGCAAGTGGTGTCAGTGGCCAGGTCTGACTTTGAGTGTGAGGAAATGGCGCCGCGTTCCCCTTGAGACCAGTGCTGTTATAGTATAATCTTCAAGGGAATGGAAGTGACTTCATTTGTATGCATGGATAAAGCGTGGACCAGGCTATATGAATTATATGCAGCGGTGACTCTAGAAATTGCGCTTCTGATACCTTTCATTTTTCTTTGTTAAAAGTGTGTTGGGTGCAGGGCATGGAACGCACAAGCAGTTTATATTTGGCCAGAGACCAAGACACTCTCCTCTCCTCTCCTCTCCTCTCCTCTCCTCTCCTCTCCTCTCCTCTCCTCTCCTCTCCTCTCCTCTGTCCTCTCCTCATCATTTTAACAACTTTAATATGTTATACTTTTACCGACATTTTTAAGTAAAATCTTTGCTTCTGGGACGCACGCACGCACGCACGCACGCATGCACGCACGCACGCACGCATGCACGCACGCACGCACGCATTCCTCCCCTCCGGTGCTCTTGTCCTTGCTCTCGATGCATGATAGCTCTCACCTCAGGCGTGGCAGAGAGCACTCCCAAGTCGCCTCCTATACACGGAGGATTAGCCAATGAGCCGTTAGTGCTCGCTAGCTTCTAGCGACCCGCGGGACCCCCTCGCCCACACCACCCCCACCCCCAACCCTCCATCCCGGCTGTCCAAGGTTCCCTCTCCAAAAACTCATGTGTGTGAGATTGGCCCCCGCGGACTGGCTGGCTGCTGTGTGCAGGATTAGAGGTGGCATGGCGGTCGCCCTCCACGGGGCTGCTGGCTGGTACCTGCAGTTGCACAGAGGAGGGGAAGAGCCATGGGGCTGGAGGAGGGTTGGTTGGTTAATTTATTTATTTGTTTGTTTGTTTATTTATTATTTTTTGGGGGGCCATAGCTTTTCACGGTGGCACAAGAAAGGTGAGACAGGAAGGTCAGAAGCGAACACCGGTGGTTTGCCAAGATCGCCGCGGTGTGCTGCTCAAGGACAATAGGGGACAACGTGCCAGTGTTGATTTCCACAGCGATTTTTTGTTTTTTTTTAGTCATAGGGCCCTATCTAACCCTATCTAATCCCTAAACGTATTTGCCTTTTTTTTTACTATTTTAAAATTTACTATTTTAAAATTTACATTTTAAAATAGTTGAACTAGTTGAACTATATTTAAATGTTTTTAAATAGTAAAAAAAAAAAAAGGCGAATATGTTTAGGGATAATCTGCAAGATATAGCAGATAGTCTCTTGTCTCTGAATTCCTCCCTGGAAAATGTGCCTTCCAGCTATAATATAAGGCCTACTAGAGTGTAGCTCTTTTCCTGGATGGCTGCTTCTGGCTGCTGCTGGCTGCTTCTGGCTGCTGCTGCTGCTGAGTGTGAAAAAGCAGTATTTTAGCCTCCCATCAGCCCATCTGCTCACCAAGACAGACCCCCACCGATAAGACACTGAAGCTGGCCCCATGCCCGAGTGCAGCTGGCCCCGTGCCCGAGCGCTGGACATATAGTATTCACATCCCCCCTCCCAAGTAGTCAAGTCAAAGGGTAGATGCTCCTGGTCAAGTGATAGTTGCTCTGTTGGCAATCCCTGCTCGAGTTAACGTACTGGAGTACATTTTCATAAAATAACAGCAGTGAAATTAGCAGATTTTGTATGAGCTTGTAAATCTGCTATTATCACTGTATTTGAAGTGGTTAAGATAGGCTATTATTAGAATTTCGATTGAAAATAACTCTTTACTAAATAGCAGGAGAGACGGGGAGACTCCTGTTACTTTTTCTTTTTGTATAATTTTTATCCCACGATTTTGTAACCCAGTTTTTTTCACCCAGTGCCAATTATCTAATGTAATCCTGGGCGCTACACTTCCTCTGCCAAACTGGGGGGGCAGCGGACTGACCTCATGCCTCCGAACAGTTCCTCCATCAGGTGCCCCGGCTGGCCAGGGGGAGGTAGTTTTAGAGACCAGGATTACTGCATGTTTTTGTGAGGGTACCTACCCTAGGGGACACGGGGAGAACATGCAAACTCCACACAGAAAGGCCCTTTCGCCAACCCCACCTCGGGTATGGGCGCTGATGACTGAGACTCCTGTTACTGAACACACAAAAAAAGGAATAATCAAGTAAAGTACAGATAATAAAATAACGTGTTCAAGTAGGCCTACAGTAAAGTAAATGTACTTTATTTACTGTTCATGGTTGAAGTTAATTAGCCTCATGCCCGAGTCACTGGACGAGCAAGGTCCTGCACACCGACCATATAAACATGTCACCCAACCGAACAGGGCCATATTGGTTTGCGAGAGGTTGCTTTTAATTTGTTAATGAGCGGGTCTGACCTTGAGGGTTTTAGACATTTCGGTTGGATCAGGACGGCATGTAGCAAATGCCAGCCAGCCAAGACTGGAGTGTCCGCACGTAGAATTTCTAAGTATGTCTAGTAGGCTATTGTGTACATATAGAGGCCAAATTCATATCACGCACGCACGCACGCACGCACGCACGCACGCACGCACGCACGCACGCACGCACGCACGCATGCACGCACGCACGCACGCACGCATGCACGCACGCACGCACACCATCACCACCGCACGCACCATCTACTCTCTCTCTCTTTTCTCGGGCAGAGATTGTCAGGTGTAAATGTGACCCCAGGGCTCACCTCAGGATATGTTTATGACAGGCCCTCTGAGGCCCCTGGGCTCTGGGCTGCATGGGGGCCCCTGGGATGGGATATCCTCCACAAGAAGAGCACATGCACCACCACACTGCTCCAAGAGAGAGAGAGAGAGAGAGAGAGAGAGAGAGAGAGAGATAGAGAGGACGAGTGGATGTTTGTTTGTTGTTCCCTATAGCTGTGGAGGTATAGTGATACCACAATGTAGAAATGATCTACTACATTGACGAGTCCTGTATTCAAAAGTAATAGTAATAACAGTTTAATATTGACTAATAGAAAAATGCCATGACATTTTCTGTACATTGTTTTTTTTCAATATTAAAGGTTGACTGTGTGTGTTTTGACAAGCAGGGTATAGGCGTGTTGGTAAACACACTGTGTTGTAAAACATACTCTCAGATAAGCTCTAAGTTGCGTAATGTTTCTAAGATGAAAGAAGATTCATTTCAGAATCAATAATAACCTCCAGGTTATTTACTGTGGTGTTACTTCCTACAGTCAGGTTACCGCATCTATGTATTATTGATTCTCTCTGCTCACTAGAACCACTTATGAGAACTTCTGTCTTATCTTCATTTAGCTTGAGAAAGTTCTCACTCATCTAGCATATAAAGTCAGGGTGCAATGGCTTTTTGAGTCATTTTATTTTGATTTTCAGTCTAGAACGGAAACCTGTGTGTTTCTGAACCAATCAGAGTGTAGCATCCATTCAGGCTATGGGACGTTAGTATCCGATGCTACATCCGCGTAGAGTTTGTTTGTTTACAACAAGTGTGTGACAGACGGCCAGTTCAGTATGTTTGCTACTACGTACGTGGCTTATTTCTAACGTATAATGTTTTCAGATACAAATTGTAGCGTGCTGATGATTAAAATGAGTAATACACATGAGATTTAAAAAAATGAGTAGTTCTGTAATCAAAATCAACTGTGTTTGGAGAAACGTGCAGCAATGAGAATCAAACTGGTGAATGAAAGATTCTTTGGGCAGCGTTACCGTGTCATCACGCAGTTCGTTTTAGTTCAAAGGAAGTGATTCAGATTTGATTAGTTATGGACTTTTGATATAAAAATACACAAATGTAAATTTCCCCATTGTTTTGGCATCTAATTTGTTATGTACCGTACATGTATATGCCCATATGATGACCACGGATATGCTCTGTAAAAAACATATTTTTCAATTTGGTAAATTTTTAATGCTGGTCAACCTGTCTGGCTCTCTTTGATGCATTGCTTGATTAGAGATAACTAAGGAGAACAGAACAAGTTTGATACTTTAATGCCTTTAACCCATTTAGGCCCGACGTTGACATTTATAAAATGGATTTGCGTCACATTTTCCAGATTTTTTCAAAAATAGCAGACCTACAAGCTCGTAGCACGCCACTCGGTGGCGCGCTATGAGCTTGTAGATCTGCTATTTTTCAATAGCTAAATTATAACAAAGTTTTAAAACACCAAAAGGGGTTCCCGCCCAAATTGGGTTAAAGTTCAGAGGGATCAATAAACGACCGCCGTTCTGCTAATTATTTGGGGGCCAACTTATCAATATCCTCGTGGCCAACTAGCCACGGCCCACTGGTTGGGAATCGCTACTCGGAATATAGAGTGATTTAAGACTTATTTTCACACAACAACACAAAAAAATCACTTACAAGTGCCTTTTAAGTTAACTCAGAGTGGCTGGCCCAGTAATCCGCTTCCCATACGCCCACGGGCCCGCGGCTGCACCCAGGTATCTACAGCGTCGCTGGTAACCCGCGTTGTGGGAGATTTCACGAACAAGCATCCTAACTGGGTCAAAGCCTTTCAGGATGGATTAAAAAAGGTGGAATTATGGCTTTAAAACTTCATCTTTCCCCAGCTTTGCAGAGGATTATGACTGAGCTCCCCTCCACTCTCTCCCCCAAATCCTCACACGGCTGTACTTTCTGGCCTGGGCTGCTGATTGGGTTGGCCTGTGGGATGATGGATTGATGGATGTACACGGTGAAACTCCTCGTGTTAACACCTTGAATGCCCGGATTGGAACCAGTAAATCAGTGTGCCCAGTGATTTGCAGCTTCAGAGCCCATTTCAAGGTGACACAGACGCCATCTTGGATAGCATAAATAGCATAGCATTTTTCCAAAACAGCCCCTGGAGGATCGCCGACTACGCGAGGTATGGTTACTTCTAACGCGGCAAACGACGGGACCGCAATGGCCCGTCAATAACACTATCTTTGGTTAGAATTGGAATCCTTGATTTGATTCATTAGATTTTTCATCCCATCCATTAAAATGGAGGGTGAACACTTTGGATGGACGCCCAACCGGAAATGACATAGAATGTTGCCCAATAGACGCTCCCAGGCTGTAGAGAGGTGCGCTCTGTTATGAAACGAGTAATGTTCCGTCTTTTGATGAATCTCCGTCCTGGGCATCTGACGTACTTAATTAATAAGGCGGAGATCTCCGTCTCAGGCTTTCTAAAGGAACCCTTCAGAGCAGTCGTTCCCAAACTTTTTAGTAGGTATGTCCCGATCACTCATTCTGCTCCCGATCCTATTCTGATCATTTGATTTTGAGAACTATCTACCGATACAGATGTTTCTCGATCCGATATTAATAATTTAACACATATGCCATATCACAATAGTACAATGTCCAAATTCACAGACAATATCCAGTCTAACATCATGATTTAGATATAATATTGATACTAGGGATGTCCCGATCCCATTTTTTGCTCCCGATCCGAACGTGGCCCTGATTTCCGATAACGTGATCGGATATCGGGACAACCCTACTTTTTAGCCTGTGACGCAAAAGAGAAACTTGATGTCTCCCTGGGACCCAAACTCGTGACAATAGCAGATCTGCAAGCTACTAAAACATTTGTTTTCTAATTTATACAATTTATTTGATTTGTCTTTTATTTCTTCATGAAATCTTTGAATTTGTTTTTAAATCATGAAATAATCTTGCGTTTTTGGGGAAGCTACACTTTTACTGCGTAGCTTTATACACTGTACAAACACGTGCGCACACATGCACGCACGGCGCACACGCACAGCACGCATGCACACACATGCATGCGCGCACACACACACACGCGCACGCTAGCACTTACAAAAGGCGAATGGGTACAGACAGGCATGTTTCCCACTCTCTAAACCCCCTGATGGGATCTCCTGTAGCGCTAACATACCAACCCCCCACCCCCGTTCCCCCCACCCCGTCCCCCCGTTCCCCTTTGTCTGCTAATCCGGAGACACAGACGGCTAATGACTGAAATGATTATACCCCACACACAGAAACACACACACACACACACACACACACACACACACACACACACACACACACACACACCCTGGCCTCTCTCACATCACAGAGCGGTATCGATCGACGCTTGGACCACACACACACACACACACACACACACACACACACACACACACACACAAGCGCTCGCACAAACATCTATCTATCTATCTATCTATCTATCTATCTATCTATCTATCTATCTATCTATCTCTCTCTCTCTCTCTCTCTCTCTCTCTCTCTCTCTCTCTCTCTCTCTCTCTCTCTCTCTCTCTCTCTCTCTCTCTCTCTCTCTCTCTCTCTCTCTCTCTCTCTCTCTCCAGTATTTATCTCATCTTCTTCTAGAGGTGAATGACGCTGGGGTAAACACAGGACAAAACATACACGCAGGTGCACGTGCTTTCATGAGAGAGAGAGCGAGAGAGAGAGAGATGTAGGGCATCTCCAGCAGCTATAAAACAGATGATGAATGAAGCCCACACACACACCACTGGAAAACAGAGCAGCACTGCTGTGACCTTGGTTACACACACACACACACACACACACACACACACACACACACACACACACACACACACACACACACACACACACACACACACACACATGGTGTCACTCACTGAGACTACAGTCTCAGTGTAAAAAGCATACTATGAGTATCATGTGGATGTGTAATAAATCCATCACGTAAATCCACCCCTTTATGTCAAAGGTCATGTCTCACTTACACACAGGATCTGACACAAATTTAATTTGTGTCAGATCCTGAGCAAGCAGGCATGGCTCTATTAGTTCAATGGTAAACATTTCAGTAGGAAACCAAGTTCAAATCCAAGAGGAAAGTTACATAGTTCTGATAAACACTTTTGGTGCAACTTAGACACATCATCAGTGATGTATAATGGGTTCACTGGTGATGTTTCAGGTCTCGCAACATCAGACACCCTCGCCCAGGCGACCGAGCCATTGTTGATCAGGCCCCTTTGTATCGTCGGTGTAGTGATATCTTGATGGCTCTTCTGATGTGCATAGTCTCTTCTTGTTGTCAGCATAGGCCACATGACGGTGATGTTCTGAATGGCTGACAACAGGATGTGTGGAGGGTCTGGGCACTGTGGGGTGGCTCCGGGCTGGGCTCCAAGCTCCTGCATATCCCCAGGTATACTGGACCTGTGCGTTGCACCACCTGCTTTCCTGTTTAACATTTAATTTGGCATGCTGGATCTTCAGGACACATGCTGCCTGGTTCTTTCAGACTTTGCCACATGTACAGACTTCACTCAGCAGGGTTTTCTGCTTGTTGCTTAGTATGAGGTTATTGAGGTATAAAGTACAGCAGCCTTGTGTTCCTAAAACAGAAAGATTGGGTATTGGGTAAGACTGACGTTATGTATCTTTCAGGACCTTTCACTGCTTTGTCTCAACCATTACTATATGGCTCTGGTCACAGCCACCGCGGTGGATATTTTGACATTCCGTTTTATTTTATTTTTTTATGTTGCCACCACTGTTGGAGCAGCCATAAACTACACAGGTTCATCCCGATGTTCTGGGCATCTTTGTAATGTTAGTGTTAGTAAAAAGCAGGTAAAAGAGTAACGTTTGAGGCAGACTAACATCAGTCACTTTTCCATTCACTGTAGTAGAAGAGGTGCGGGTTTAAACCGCAGATATGTCGTCTCCGCCTACAGGAAATACGTTGCCTGCGACCATGAGACCCGTTTCTGAATCGGTCTATAGGCTCTGCATGCTATATCCCCTACTTCCCTGGTGAGTCCTTGATTGACAGTCTGGGCTTCACCCAGGTTCAGCTGTGAGCTGTTGGCCTAACGACTTCAACAAGTCTGACTATTTAAGACTGTCAGTGTTTGTGCTGGATCATCATCATGTTGTATGTTTCTGGGTCCTGTTTATTCACCCTGTGAGTTGTACCATGTTTTATGTTTTGTTTTAAGTTAAGTAAAGTAATCGTCATACTGTCCTCCTGGGTCTCCTGACTTTACTTTGATATTAGTTCTGCATTTTGGTTCCAAAACGCATTCCGGAGTCCTGAGAGGGGCGCCCGCCCCTCACGGGAGCTGCAGCTTTGGTTCCTGGCCCTCGCTGCCCCGATTACTGTCTTTAAGCTGCTTTAAACATGTTTGGCCCCCAATGCGGCCATCTTTAGCTTTTTGGAAGTTTATTATTTTGCCAGCTCGTAGAAGTGTGTTGCTTGTGTTGCCTTTAAAAAGTTATGTAGGGTTGTTTTGTTGGGGACGGGACGGGGGATGGGGGACTTTTGTTTGGCATTGTGTGTATACATCCTAATGCCTGCCAAGCACTTTGACGCTATATAATCATTTATATTAAAGTCATTACGGTGGCATCGTTGACGCTTGATATTTTATCATTCGGCTCGTTTGAACGGGCGCCCTTGGCTCTCGCCGTTATGAGAGTTTGGGGGCCGAGTTTGGGGGCCGCTTCTCCCTCAATGGACTTGGAGGTGACAAACAGCTTTGGGGTAAAAAAAAAAAAGAAATCCCCCCTGACACACGCACGCATGCACGCACGCACGCACGCACACACCACCACACGCAAAAAAAAGAAGACAAGAAATTGAATCTTGGCTTCAGTCAGCCGTGTCGTTTGTCATCTTCTTCAATATCGACGTCAATTATGTTTATGGATCATTTCGAAATCCCCGAGCCGCGCGCCTCCTCCTCGCCGCCGTCAGATTGGCCACTCGGGGGCGGCAGCCGCGCCCGTTGATGATGTCACTTTGACGGATCGCTTTCATTTTAATTGTCAGCCGCTGTCTTCCTTCTAATGGCGGTCCCTCCCCTGACAGATTACAGATTTCTGTGTATTGGTTACAATATCTTCGCTGTCGGGCAGAGAGCTCTTATGTCCATATTTTTATTTTTTTTGTAAACCCATTCAGGATGGGAACCCCTTTTGGTGTTTTAAGCATTATGTTACACTTTAGCTATTGGAAAATAGCAGATCTACAAGCTCATATTGCAAATCTTTGAATTCTGGTTGGGTCACTGGAACAACATATTTTCAGATGGGGGTCCGCGGCCAAATACAGATAATTCTGGGGGTCCTTGACATGAAAAAGGTTGAGCACCACTGACACATAGAAACATAGGTTTTTCAGGTTTTGTTTTAGAATCGGCCTCTGGTCTAAATGGGTTAACACCATACTTAAGGAGTAGGCAACCTTAGGGCCAAACCACACCAATACAACAAACAGTTGTGAGTAGTTGCATGCAACCATTAACCCCAATGGCAGTTGCAAGGAGTTGCACTGGTGTGACATTAGGGACTTTAAGCAACGACTGTTTCAGGACGGCGACGCTATGCGGAAGTACGGCGGCTATGCGGAAGTACGGCGGCTATGACGCCGTCGCCGTAGCTGTCAAAATCGTTAAGCAAACAGCCGTCGGCGACGGCGACATTGGTTCCTATAGTGACGCGTCTATGCAGCATGTGTCAAACATAAACACTTTTTTTTTACACACCCTGTCGCGCGTCAGCTAACTTGCCGATATTGCTTAATTCTTACATGCACTGGACATGATCAGCAGTGGAAAGAGGAAGGTGTTGGAGCAATCTGTGTTATTCTAAAACCGTTTTAATAAACATGGTTAATATGACATATGGTATTAGTGTTATTTCTTCATTCAGAGCATGCCAACACATTACACAGCATAAGAGAGGTGATGGAGCAATCGGTGTAAATGTATGACAGCTATAATTTCAATAAACATGGTTATGACATGGCATTGTAGACACTACGTGTAAGTGTAGGTTCTCCCTTAGTAGAAAGGGCTGCGACGGAGAGCAGGTTTATGTATCGAGCACTGATCCATTTCCGGTCGCCGTAGCCGACTGCCGTATCCGACTGCCGTATCCGTCGTTGCTTAAAGTCGCTATTTCCTAAAAACAGTTGTATTGCAAGGAGTTGCATTGGTGTAGTCCGGGCCTTAGGCATGGGTGCCAACACAATTTGCACAGAGGAGGGTAATCACTGGTACACTGGCATCATATCAGTGTGTTTTTGGTTTAAAATAAATACATTTAAACAATGTAAATTAAGTCCCTCACGGCTGTATGCAAACTGGATCCACATCCATTCAAACTCTGAACTCTGGTATAGTACAGTATAGTCTGGGAGAGAGATGAGGTTATTGTTCCGAGTCTTATTATCTAATGATCATTACAATGTCCCGATGTAAATATTTCTAAAGAAATATCTTTAAAAGGAAATAAAAACATAGCGTTTCATGTCCAAAAAGTTGCTGACTATACGCTCCCTATACTTACTACATGCTACAGCGTCAAACACATTTAAAGAGCTTGTCGATCTGCTACTTTTGCTGCTCCTGAATTTGAATCCTGAGAAGTTACAAACCGTTTTGGACATATGAGGTTTCCCCCCGACAGAGGCGATATGATGTTACACCCGTCCGGCACCACAGTTGGCGTATCTACCCCCCCCCCCCCCCCCAGGATATGGTACGCCGGGCCGTTTGGGATGGTGTTTATTGCTTCCTGGATCACCTTTCATGGGAATCGCGTGTCTGTTTTACTGGAAGCATAACACGACTGTTGAGACACAGATCCGTCACACCTGCCAATAGCATGCGATCATCGCTGTGGTCTGGAAACCTTGTATCTCTGAAACATTATACGTTACTTCTCGGGGTGGGGTGATATGACATTTCTGGCCGATATCGATGTAATTGTTGTTGGGGCCTATAACCGATGTAAATATTATATCATTCTGTATTTAAAAAAACTCTGCTGTCCACCAAACGAAATGTACATGTCATGGCAATAAAGGCTTCTGATTCTGATTCTGAATAATAATTGTGTTCATTCTGGAAAAGGCATACTATAAACACTGAGCAACACCTCATAATCATTATTCTATTATTCCACAGTTATAGACATGTTGGCCCATAAATGGTGCATTTATATAGCGCCTTTATCCAAGGCGCTTTACATAGATTACATTCACCCATTCACACACATTCATACACCGATGGCGGTGGAAACCATGCAAGGCACCAACCAGCACATCTGGAGCAATTAGGGGTTCAGTGTCTTGCTCAAGGACACTTCAACACTAACTCTGGGGGAGCCCGGGTTCGAACTGGCAACCTTGCGGTTACCATCCAGCCACTCTACCCCTGAGCTACTGCCGGGCCCATATCCCGACATGAACAGCTTGAATGTAGTATTTTTATTTAAAACTGTTTTAGAAAGCTTTAGAAAGCTTCCCTCATAAAACACTGATAGAATCTGCAGCCTTCATCATCACAAAAGGCTTTGTTTATTGACCTTTTATGACACTTTGTGTCAGTTCCTGTGTCTAGGTTGGACATGACCTTTGACACGATCAAAATGTCTCATTGACTCCGTGCTTCCCAAAACGTTTTAGACCCAATAGCTGATCTACAAACTCAAAACGTGTCGCTCCATGCCCCGCGTTGTGGGCTTGGCTAATTTCATTACTTCTCAATTTATCTTTTATGGAATTTCTCACATATTTTTTAAATCTATTCTGAATCTTTGAATGTACAGTATGAAAAGAATAGGAGACCCATAAAAATCACTGTTTGGGAAACAGCTCCACTAACACTCACAGGTGCGCCGTGGCTAATGTGGCCATCAGTGGTTGATTGACTGCGGGCCTCCTGTCACAGCATGGCACGACCCAATCACTTAGGTCCTCTTATGACAGCGTGGCACGACCCAATCAAGAGAGGACATGTGCTCTCAGTCTGAAATGAGACCTGCCGCAGAATACTGATGACATGATTGAGACGGGCGCGCACGTCCCATATCGACACAACCCCCCCCCCCCCCCCGGAACCCACATGGCACAAGCTGACTAAATTAGCCATTTCAACCCCGTCGTAAAAACAGATTGAGTGCCGTGATTTGTATCCCCTCTAACACATAATCATCATACTATGATTATACTATAGAATATTATTTTTCAAAAATGTGTACAGAAAGTGTTAAAATTATGTTTTTATGTGGCCACACCCACCAGTTCATTAAGTAGGCCTATACCTGCTTTTCGTAGAGATGAAGAAAATGCCAGCACTCATTGTATGTCCTTTTACATGATTTTATTTACCTCTGAGACTGAAAAACGGACGCGTTTCGGCCTGTATGGCCTTCCTCAGCGTTTGTCACTTCAGTCACTTTTCCATTCACTGTAGTAGAAGAGGTGCAGGTTTAAACCGCAGATATGTTGTCTCCGCCTACAGAAATACGTTGCCTGCGACCATGACACCCGTTTCTGAATCAGTCTATAGGCTCTGCATGCTATATCATGCGTTTGACAAACGCTGAGGAAGGCCATACAGGCCGAAACGCGTCCGTTTTCCAGTCTCAGAGGTAAATAAAATCATGTAAAAGGACATACAATGAGTGCTGGCATTTTCTTCATCTCTACTTATATCTTCGAGCCTTGCACCTATAAGGATTTTGTTTGAACCTGGAGTGCTGCGGGTTGTCTGCTACGGCAGTACTATTCTCTCAACTATACCTGCTTTTCACCTTAGCACCACCCACCTGAACTGAAGCCTCGCTCACATCTGTTGTTGTATGATAATGGGGGGAGGGCAGAGGAGGCGATGATGCCAATAGAGTGGTGGTATTTTCGATTGGGCCTTTTGACTCAAAGGCTTTCAGCTTTCAGGAAGAAACCAAAAATACACAGGGAAGACATATTTGAATATTATAACCACACCTGGTGGTGTATCAGAGTAATGTTAACTCCATAGACATATACAAAACAGAACATATACAAAAATCACAGCACTCCATCTTTAAGTATACGTATACTAAACCTGTGTATGTTCTTCCAGCACTGGGAAACAACTCTGCAGTGTTTTCCATGGCAGTCGTTGGGAAATGAAAGAAATGACACGCGGGAACAGAATGGCTGAACCCGGCTTTAATTCAGTACAACCTGGCGTCTCGCTGTTGAAACAAAGCTCTAAAAACTCTGTTGTGAGCGGAGGAACACAACCCCAAATAATTGAACTGTCAGTCGTGCTCCATTGATCCCACATCTAGGACCCTTTCGCCACCACCACACTTTTCACTGCTTCCTGGTTGTCCGTCGCCACTCTCGGCAGTGGATACGAATGGAACGGAGTGCTGTTTGAGTGTTGTTTTCATTAACACCTTCACCTGACGTTTTTTTTTTGCCATGTTGAGTCCCACTGCTTTTGCACACGAGTGGGAAAACTGCCTCACACCGCAACGTCTGTCTGTCTGTCTGTCTGTCTGTCTGTCTGTCTGTCTGTCTGTCTGTCTGTCTGTCTGTCTGTCTGTCTGTCTGTCTCGCACAGAGAGTCTAACAGTGAGTCTTACTGTTCTTACTGTATAACAGAGGCAGAATAAACTGTATTGAGATTTGACACTTAAGCCCTCTAGTCTTAGATAAAAGAAACAGATTTGAGTCACAGCTGTAGGCTACTCGGTTCGCTCCTTCTTCTCTCTACATCAAATCTCTTCATCCAACAATAGCAGATATCTCACAAGCTCAAAATACGTTACGACATGGCGTGTTTTGAACTTTGAATAGGCAAGAGGGAATGGATTCTTTTCAGATGTTCTCAAAACAAGTCAAAATCATGGACGTGCATTTATTATTGTTGTTAGTTTACTGAAATAATATCACCCTCTCTCTACCAGTCTCACCCCAGTGTTTTCCTCTGTAACAGTTTTAATTTCAAGGACCCAGTTTGGTATGCAATATTGCATTATAACAGACCCCCATAACTCTGAGAGTATGTGGAACCAAATGGACCCATAAGGGTCCATTTGGTTCCATGTGTACATGGAACCAAGCATCCCTTTCCTAACTCCCCGAACCAACTGCTCTACAAAATAAAATAAAACTCGCTAATATATAAGCATATAAGCATGACTGCACGAACACGAGGTGCGAACGATTCGACCGCCAAGTTGTCTCGGAGGAGAGAGAACATGCGGCGCTTCACACCTTGTTGCGTTTGAAGGGGTGCGACCCCACCCACCCACCACTCTCCTTAAGCTACAGGGAAGCGTGTCCATGAATACTGAGTGTGTACAGTGTTAACGCCTGACTGGGTGCCGTCAGCCCGCCGGAGCCACGCAGGCCAGACGGGCGACGAAGGTGCTGCTCGCCGCTTCACTGCCAAGGCGTGGCTGTGGTCCAAGAACACACCGCTTCACTGCCGCGGTGTGGCTGTGGTCCAAGAACGCCTGTGGCCTGCAGAATACTTCCACACATTTTCGTTACTTAAGGATTTGTCTAATGTAATCGTGGGCGCTACACTCCCTCTGCCACCCTGTGGAGAACAACCGACTGTATGTATATATATACATACAGTACATATATATATATATATATATATATATAATATTACAGTACAGTACCTCAAGTTGCCATATTGCAATATCTTTTATGGAATATTTTACATTGGGTAAAATATACCTGTGTTTAGTGATGGTGTGACAAAATGTATGCTTAGTGTTCTAGGGTTTATACAAATGTACACTAGCGACTAAAGCCCTAGTTTCATCTCGGGTGGAAACCTCATTATGTCGAAAACTGTTACTTTTCAGGATTAAAATTCAAAAATGGAAATTCAGTAAAGTACCATTGGGTTCGGGGACGTGAGGGGGGTACGGACACATTTGGCTAGTCAGAACTTAAGCCCACGAGTAAATCGAGGCTAAACCTGCCTGGTGGGACACACACACAGCAGTTAGCTAGAAAATAAAAGAAGAATACAGTACAGTACAGTTACCAACTTTGACCTAAAAAGACAAAGAAACGTAAAACACAGGTCCAAAGCAAAAAGAAATAGAGCAAAAAAAGCCCACTTGAGCCACCGGGAAATTAGCGTGGAATCAGGTTAATCCTCTTCACAAGGACTCCACCACCGCTCATTCGCCGCGTCGCGAGGGAACCGTCCAAATAACAAAAGAAAAGTTGCAAGAGAGGGCAGAAAAAGTAGCAAGGCGGCATGCGTGCACACAGGGGAGCAACAAGCAGTAAGGATACAACAATACTGTGTTACGTAAGTCAAAAGCATGAGTTCAACATTGTATTGCTATTCTTTTGAATAGCCAAAGCATACATTTGGGCTTAATTTGGTTAATTATGTTTAGAAATAATAATCGAAATGCACAAAGTAACGTTTGCCTCTGAGATGTACGTAGTTTGAGCAGTAAATACTCAAATAAAGCAAGAAAATAAAGTAACAGTACTTGAGTAATATACTTACCGCTGTCTGCCACTGGCAAGTAGAAGCGCTGTGTGTGTGTGTGTGTGTGTGTGTGTGTGTGTGTGTGTGTGCTCGTGTGTATGTGTGTGTGTGTGTGTGTGTGTGTGTGTGTGTGTGTGTGTGTGTGTGTGTGTGTGTGTGTGTGTGTGCTTAAAGACGCGATGCGGGGGGAAGTGAGGTAGACTTCCACCTCCTCTTCCTCCTCTCTACTTCCCAGGTTGTTGTCCTCGTGGGTCCTCCGCTCTCTCTCATTCTCTCTCTCTCCACTGCCAGGTTAAAAATAGAGGCGCTCCAAACAGAGAAGAGGAGGGGCTGCCGAGGGGGACGGCAGGGGAGAGAAGATTCATCACAAAGAGAGAGGGGGGGGGGGGGGATTGAGATCAGAGGGATTGTATTTACCACCATCCCACACATAAGCACACATTTGTATCACTGTACTTGTGAGCGTAACAACAGGAAGAGTGGTCCAAAATATTGGTCCAAAATGTAAAAATAAAATATAGCTGCATGCAGCGCTAAGACGGAACCAAGCAATAAGCCCTTTTAGGATGCTCAACAGTAGGCATGCCACGGTATGAGATTTTACAGTACGGTACGGTGCCGGTATTGAAAACCTATACCTCGGTATTCCACGGTATTTATATTAAAAAAATAATAATAAAAAAAGATTGCCCCCCCCCCCCCCCCCCCACCTATGTCTAGTGACTACCCCCACCTCCTTATAAGCCCTTCTTTGTTCCCCAACCTGTAGGCCTACATATCTTATTTATTTTTCCCTTTTTATGATCATTTGAATTTTGTTATTTGTCATGTGACTTGTCATGATTATGAATTGATTACCCAGGACCGAATGGAAACAAGACTGCAAGGACTTTTTTCAGTGATCCCTTTGGACATTGACTGTACCCTATACTGATTACATTTCTGCCAATAAAGTATTCAATCATTGAATCAATAGCTATTCACCACTGTATTTCACTGTACTATGGCTCCCCCTAATGGCCGTTTTGTACCCTGCACGCTGTAATGCAATCTGCGCATGCTCGCAACTGCGTGCCTCTGTGTTGTTGACACTTGACAGTTCACACTTTTAGTTTAGTACATGTGGAAATATGGAATATACAATTGGATCTGGGTGTCTTTCAGCAACACTAACTCAAAGGTAGGAAGCAACTTTTCAATCTACTGCAGCTGTGTGGTGAAAATAAACGTTTTGCCTTAGTCTGGGAGTGGAGTTGCACTGCATGCGCAGCATGCGCCGCCCACCAACGCTGTATTAAAATACCGTAAACTCGGAAATCTCACGGTATCAACACCGTGGCTGTTCCTGTCGCGGTATTACCGAAATTCGGTAAACCGCGGCATGCCTACTCAACAGTGCCACTGTAGGTCACCCAGCGGTATTGCAGTTGTTCGTAGACAGACAGACAGACAGACAGACAGACAGACAGACAGACAGACATGTGTTGGATCTGACCCTCTGGTGTGAGCGACTATTGTCATGTGTTGGATCAGATCACAATTCCAGGTTGTGTGACGCTGTAGTATGATAAAGTATCATACTACAGCCCGACAGCAACGATATTCAAAGGAATATACATAGATGGCTGACGTTATGAATCTCTCTCTCTCTCTCTCTCTCTCTCTCTCTCTCTCTCTCTCTCTCTCTCAGGAGGGGAGGGGTCGGCGGAGGCGGGGCAGAAGGAGACATCCACTTGCGACATTTGCCAGTTTGGTGCCGAGTGTGACGTGGATGCAGAGGATGTGTGGTGAGTTTATGCACACACACGCTCACACACACACACACACACACACACACACACACACACGCTCACACACACGCTCACACGGACAACAAACGTAAATCCACATTTCTTTAATCCATTTAGACCAGCTTCCGCGGCCACGTTACTTTATCTCTGAAGCAGAGAATGCGTGCACGTCTCCTTGTAGTTTTGGGACTTTTCCGGACTCAATTCTGTGAAAGTTTCTCAGAAAGACCTCAGCTTTATAAAACCGCCTTTGGTTGTAGAAGGCCTTTTTCAAAATCGGCCTCAGATCTAAATGGGTTAACTGGCTATTATATGACGCGGCATCGTCTATTCACCATAAACGCACAATATAACGTGTTAATTTAACTCTTGAGAGTGTACACATTTTATCCCATATGGGTACATATTTCTTCAGCAAATGTATCGAACATTTCTCTGCATAACGTACAGTACAGTACGTGCCCTCAGACAACATTCAGTGTCAAAGCCCCAGTCTCTTGTTCAATTTATTTTAACCCATTTTGACCTGAGATCAGATTCTAAAAATGTCTTCTAAATCCTGACAGTTTTCTGAAAAAGCTATGTTTCTATGTCAGTCGTTCTTCGATTTTTCAAAAATAGCAGACCTACAAGCTCGTAGCGCGCCACTCGGTGGCGCGCTATGAGCTTGTAGATCTGCTATTTTTCAATAGCTAAAGCATAACATAATGCTAACACCAAAAGGGGTTCCCGCCCAAAATGGGTTAATGCAGGCCTACAAGCTCGCAACACGTCGTGAATGATGCAACACGTCGGGAGCTTGTAGGTTAGCTATTTCCGCCCACTCTTGTGCCACGGTCTTGTACGACTAAGTAGTAGGCCACCGATTTACCGAAAAAGAATAAAGTCTGAAATATGGACATACAAGGATTCCTGCCTGACAGCAAGTGATAATTCCTTTTCTGTATTTCTTCTTAATACTTTGCATAGAATTGAAATCGCGGACACACACACACGCACGCACGCACAGGCGTGTGTGCACGCACAGCGATCAGAGGGTTTGTGCATGGCTGACCATTTCGTTTAACCTCAATTACCAGTGCGCGGCGTACAGAGAAAGAGGGGCTTTAGCCTATTCTGGAAATCCAATTACAATCCTTACAGGACTCTGACGGTGTCAGACCACGAGCCACACACTTCCGTGGAAACTAGTTCAGTCGAGAAATGCTCCCTTTGTACAATTAACCGTTTTGTTGGGATAAGAAGACGCTACGCTATACGCAGGCTGGTTCCCATCCTGTGGCTCGGAGCCCCGGCCGTGCTGGTGGCCCGTGGGCATATTGCGAGGGTGTCTGCCCATAGATCTGATGTCCCGTGGGCATATTGCAAGGGTGTCTGCCCATAGATCCGATGTCCCGTTAGTCCGAACATGCATTAACGTTGGTGAACATACATTAAGGTTGGCGAACATGCATTAAGGTTGGCAAACATGCGCTGCTGATTGGCAAACATGCGCTGCCGGTTGGCGAACCGAGCTGTTATTATGTTATGTTTAGGATTAGGGTTAGAGATAGGGTTAGTAATTTCGGAACAATGGGAGGTCGGGGTATATGCAAGTCCATGGGGTGCCGCCAGAAGTTAGTTGGAATTGATCGATATCACCTACTGTAGATCCTCTGGACTTAGTTAAGCAGACCTGAGTTGCACTGTACGTGGTGAGTTATTTTTCAATCTATACCAAATCTCTCGCCAAAATATAGCCGATCTACAAGCTCACAATGTGTCACGTTGTGGCGCGTTGTGAGCTTGTAGATTGGCTATTTTTTGGTGAAGTTCCTCAGCAAGAATAGGGATTGGGGGGTTCAAAACACACTCGTCCCCACTGTTTCTGCTGATTGCTTGCCCCCCCCCCCCCCCCCCAGCGGTTCTTATATCATTGAATTTGTTTTACTGAGGTTAAGGTTAGGAATAAGTTTTGGTTTAGGCATATTTTTTACTGAGGTTAAGGTTAGGGTTCAGGGTTAGGCACAGTGTTTCTGAGGTTACAGACAGACAGACAGACAGACAGACAGACAGACAGACAGACAGACAGACAGACAGACAGACAGACAGACAGACAGACAGACAACGAACACGCTTCACAATGGCTCTGCCATGTAGGAGCCACAGTGTAAAAAAAAAGAGCAACAACAAAAAGAAAACGTAAAGAAGAGCCCAAGGACACGTTGAAAGGCATTGGAGCAGGTAATTGTTAATCAAGGCGACAAGGGCTTCCATTCCTACGATGGATGGGTGATTGCAATCAAGGAGGTTAGACCATAATCACGTAGAGGAGCAGCATCAGAGCAGCAAGCACCTTCACCTAGCCCTGCGCCTGTAGAAGCTCTGAAGCGTCTGCCACGTGTCTGTGGCATTCCGAGTGAGACACGCACGCACGCACGCACGCACGCACGCACGCAGACACACACACCATCCTCCAAATTTGAGGGGGGTAAAATAAGTCTTGCTTTCTTTGGCCCCTGGAATGACCTGCAGTTCAGACTAAAATTATTGGCCTTGAAAGTTCCTTTGAGAAGTTTCAAAAGGATCATCTTAATGTACAGTCCAACCCCTGTTCGGATGTACTAGCCTTTGCATAGGCCCATATAGTATTTATTTTTTCCTGTTTATAATGTACATTGTGTATTTGCTCTGTGCACAATTTCTTGTGCCCGTCACTTACAAGACAACCGTCCCCCAACGACACTTCACAAAGCCAAAGGGATCTGCAACCAGTGGTGTACAGTAACTAAGTACATTATATAACTTAAGTACTGTACTTACGGGTCCATTTGGTTCCATTTGTACACTCTCCGGATTATGTGGGTTCTTCAAATTAAAAGGTTTGAGAACCACTGTAGACTGAATGGAACAGAGCCTTAGAGCCCTATTAAGCAAGACGAAAAACCCATGCGGTAATACAGATTTCGCCCTCGCTCTGCGCCTTTTCGTATTATGGAAGCCGTGGTGAGCGCTCACTCATATGGAATACCACGTTCCTGCATAATTTAGCATTGGGGGAGTGTCCATATGTTAATTATTTTCGCTTTGCGCTAATTTGCTATTAAGCCCCTTGACCTAAAAACACTCAGCGCATACCGATTCCGCCTGGGTCTGACCACGTCTTAAAAGCAAAAAGCACTGTTTCATTTTACACTTGAGCGGCTCTGGAGTGCTGCTGGAGTGTTGCCATGTCTGTTTATTATAAGCGGCTTCTTTTTCTGCAAAGATGCTTGTAAATATTGGTAGTTGTGGTTGCTTTTCTTGTTTCTAAAGTGCTTATTTGGGCTTTTCTCCTAATGTTGTTTAAACCAGTGATCCTCACACAGCGACATTCCCATGTCAAGGACCCCCAGATTAATGCATTTGCCCAACTAAGCCAGTGACCCCCATGACAGATTTGTGTTTTTAAATGTTTCAATAACATTTTTCAAAAATATTCCACAATTGTCACTTTTTTCAAAGATTACTTTTGAAAATAGCAGATCTACCAGCTCACAATGCATCACATTCATTCATTAAAACAATGAACTCTGACTGCAGGGGGATATATATTTATAATGATCATTCTAACAATGTGCAAGAAAATATGTAAAAAGAAGGAAGAACTTTATATTTGTGGACAATCAAAATATGCTGGAAATTTTAATGTGGTGTCATTAAAAGGAATCTTGATATGGCAGACTCACTATCTAGAAAATAAAAACATGGCACTTCATTTAAAATAGGTTGTAGACCCCTGTTATATGCGATTCTTTTGGGAGTATGTTTATAGACCTATTTACTTGTTTCTATGACACATGGCAACAGCGAGTTTTCTGGCTTTCTCGTTGAGATTATAAAGTGTCATATATCGCTCATTTCTCAACCTTTTTTAGAAATTAAAACATCTCCATACTCATTGGGAGGTTTGCTTTCATACGCTGTATCACACCCGACTCAATTCTTCTTCAATAATATGCTACGAGCGAAGACCATAACATTGGGGCCGCAGCAATACGCATGGCGCACGTATGGCATTTCAACTCATTCCTTCGTCGTGACTCGAATGAAATAAAATAAAATAAACGTTATTTTACTGGTGTTTTTCAATAGAAACAAATAAAGAGCGTGTGTGCAACAGTCAGTGCATATACGTGCATGCACTATAGGCTATATTTCCTCCTTGTCGGGATGGTGAGCTGAGCTCTTCACAGCCCGTTTGTCTTTCATATTATTCTTATAATATTTGATATTATAAACACTCATGGTTCTCTCATTTCTCAACCGTTTTTTAAAATGTAAAAATCCCCATATTCCTTAGGAATCTTGCTTTCATTCGCTGTATGGTACATGGTTCTATTTTTATCGAATTAAACAATATCAAACGAACTTGTATGTTCGGGGGTTAGACGATTCTGGGAACATTACGCATGGATTGCCAATTTGCCAGCCAATGCTGCGTATCTACTCGCAGTTCCATTCCGATCTGAAAGGTATAGGTAGGTGCCATTTCAAAGTCTTAGTTATTCATTTATGAATCAAATGAACTAGAATAAAGATTTTTACAGCTGTTTTTCATGCTTAGAACAGAAACAAATTAAGTGACGATGTGCGTATATCTCCCTCCCTTAGCATATGGCTGCGCCGCTGTAATGACTTTCCAATGAAAACGGCAAGTTACTTAACAAAATAGAGACATAGGCCTACAAGCTATGCACATCATGGCTGTGACAGCTTGTGGATCTGTTCTTTGGAGGCATAAAGGTGACAGCATGCAGTGCAATATGAATAATTAACCCAAATGTGACAAAGTCATGTCATGTCTATGGCCCAATCCCAATTGCCTCCCTCAAGCCCTGAGCCCTGAACCCTCATTGACTTTAGTGACGTCAGCTGTATAAGTGCTTGAGGGTGAGAGGCTGCAAGGGCTCCAAATTGTTGTGAAAGGAATGGGACAGCACTTTGAAGATGAGTCCGCCATTCATGACACTTTGCATCACTTTATAAAACCTGTCCGTATTCACAGCCAGTGCCTACATGCATGACATGTCTATCATGTCTATTTATGTCGTTTTATTATTAGTTTCATGAATACACTTTCCTGTGTGATAGGGGTTGTAATATTCATATATAATAATATTCATCATAAATTGCATTTCCATATTATTTTACTTTGCTCATTAGTCATTTCTCATCATGTTTCCCTTATTATTATTATTGTTATTAAATATATAGCCTATCCTTCCATTCCGTCTCCCTTTGAGAACACTGAGAAAGCGCTATTGTGTTTGTTGACATTCTAACCGCGGTACATAACTAATTTGCATACTTAAATGATTGACGTTCGGAGGATCCCCCTCATTCCCCTGGTAACGCTATGAACTGTGGGTAATTTCTTTGCCAAAGTCAGCTAAAGTCAGCATCGATGCTGACTTTGGCAAAGGGCACATAAAGGGGCGGGGCTGAGCCCTCACTGACTTACCGATTTCAAATGGGACATCCCTCAAGCCCTCGCAGACTTCACATGAACGCGCAGCTAAGTCAGTGAGGGCTCATTGAGTCAGCAAGGGAGTGGATTGGGATTGGGCCTATGGTGCCAGTCTGCAGAAATGTAATACCACTTGCCGAAAAGGGCGCATCATCAGCTGGTGTCGTAAAGAGAATAGTACGGACATGTTCATTGGGTAAGCCTCAAAACTCCCTTAAACACTCCCATGACTAATTCAAGGCCGTTTTGCTCACACCACGGGGTGTCGAAAGCGCTTCTTACCTGGCCCATAATTGTAATATGACATTGCACCCGCCCCCACGTCTTAAAAACTGTAAAATTATATGTAATTAGATTCCACTTGCTTAATAGGGCCCTTAATTAGTGTGTGCAGGCTGTTGGTCCGACATACTATTGGTCCAACAACGACAACCTACCTCAAACCCTAACCTAACCATAACCGCAAGCACGGGGCAGCACCAACCTCGCCAACCTTAACGCATGTTCGCTAACCTAAATCCGGTCGCCAACCTTAACGCATGTCCGCCAACCTTAATCCGGTCGTTTTCCACATGTTGGTCCTATGGTATGATGGACAAAAGTCTGCCCCCCTTAATCCATTTTGGGTGGGAACCCCTTTTGGTGTTAGCATTATGCTATGCTTTAGCTATTGAAAAATAGCAGATCTACAAGCTCATAGCGCGCCACCGAGTGGCGCGCTACGAGCTTGTAGATCTGCTATTTTTGAAAAATCGAAGAACGACATAGAAACATAGTTTTTTCAGAAAACTGTCAGGATGTAGAAGACATTTTTAGAATCTGATCTCAGGTCAAAATGGGTTAATTTGTATCATTGGTAACACCTGTGGAGGAAGTATAGGGAAGAGGCCCAGAGGTAGGAAGAGTGTACATACTGTGTGCATACTAGAGCCTATTCGTTTTAACCACGGCTATTTGAAAATAAACATTTGGCGTATTGTGAGCTTGTAGATCTGCTATTTATTCATTTTAAAATCTTGGAGAGAAAAGAAAAGTGGGAAAATGTCAACATTTTAACAACATCAATCTGGCGGGGGTCCCTATACTTCCTGCACAAAATACTTTCAGATGCAGCCAGGCCGGATGCAACCCGTCTCTCTCTCTCTGTCTCTCTCTCTCTGTCTCTCTCTCTCTCTCTCTGTCTCTCTCTCTCTCTCTCTCTCTCTCTCTCTCTCTCTCTCTGTCTCTCTCTCTCTCTCTCTCTCTCTCTCTCCCCATGTATACTGTATCTCTCTCGCCCCATTCCTTTGAAAGGATTACAGTGAAATTGGAGGCTGAGGATTATGAAAATCAATGTTACATTGAGCAGAAATGAGGGAGAGACTGCAACCGTGCGAGTGCATGTGTGAGTGCGAGTAGGAGTTAATTTGTTTTTGTTGGGTTTATAGAATAAGAGACAAATAATGATAGAGCGTGCATTTTGTTTTTCCAAAGGGGGTGTGGGTGTGTGTGTGAGTGTGTGTGTGTGCGTGTTTGTGTGTGTCTGTGTGTCTGTGTGTGCATGCGTGCGTCACGTGCGTGTGAGAAGTGACCATTTAAGAACTGCATTGACCGCATGCAGCATGGAGAGAGAGTCAGCAGAGAAATCTGAGGTTTTGAACGAAAAGCATCCATGTTAGGGAACTAATCAATACAACACATCCTGTTACACGCACGCACGCACGCACGCACGCACGCACGCACGCACGCACGCACGCACGCACGCACACACACACACACACACACACACACACGCACATTTGTAGCACTATACTTATGAGGACAATAGTTTTAGGATGGTCATTTTATAGGCTAAATGACATTGGTTTGCAATCTGTAAAAAAACAAAAACGGAGACGAGGAGACAATTATGAATAGCTAATGCTACAACGATCTGACCTGCTCATACAGTAATTAATAATCAGCGTCATATTAGAGGTATACTGCATACTTCGCTGCTATCTACTTTTATAAACGTAGCTACGCTAAAGGTACCTACTGGTGCTATCTTCGCGTATGTTCGTAGACAACCGTATACTCCATATATGAAAGCAGTACCCGCCAGTTTACCTTTTAGCATTGTTCAGGTTAGTATGGAGAGCCTCTGTCCCCACCACCTATGGGATTTTGAAATCCAGCTCCATTGAGCCTCCATTATAACAGGATTTTCAAAAAGCTGTATCGCAAAAGGTTCGAGCGCTGTCAATGGTGAGCCGCCGCGCACCCGACGATCGTAAATCATTTGTGAGTTTGTACAGCATCGCTGAGCACATGTGGTTGTAATGATAGCTAAGGGTTCTGAGCTAATGCGAGTGAACACTGTGCTCATAACAAAAGCCCCCACCTCCCTGAATAACCCGGAATGGAAACAAGGATCGTAGAGTTAGAGTGGACGGGTGGCATTCCTTAGGTGTGCGTATGCTGCCACCTAGCGGCACAGAACAAGTTAAGTTCAATTTTGAGGTATTTGTACTGTACTTGAGTATTTCCAATTTCCAATGCCTTTACTTCCACTCCACTACATCTTGAATCCAAATATTGTACATTTCACTCCACTATACATTTTGTAAAAAAGACAAAAAAAAAATTAGTTACTAGTTACTTTGTAGTAACTATAGTATTATTACAAAACATACATTGACCACTTCAGAAATTTTGGCCATTTGAAAAAAGATTGTTTTTATTAATTTGAATACTTGAAATGAGACATTCTGCATAATAGTACTTTTACTTTTACATTTTGCATTCTGGACTTTTACTTGCAACGAAGTAGTTCAGTACATTGCAGCAGTATTGCTACTTTCACTGAAGTAAAACAGTGCCTAGGACCCTTTGTATCTTTCAGCTCTCTCTCTCTCCCCCCCCCCCCCCCCCCCCGCCCCCCCTGGGCTCTGACACTGTGTGCCGCTGTTTACACAACAGTATCTTTCATCAGTGTGGATGCTCACATACTGTACTAGTGTACTTATCATTATGGTTATAGTTATGGTTATAGTGTTTGGTGTGAACCACTGTTGTGTCTCAAATTATACTATACTAGTATACTTGTGTGCACACACGCACACGCACACATGCACGCACGCACGTGCACACGCACACATCACACACACACACATACACACGCATCTCTCTGTATCTCTCTTCATCGCTCTTCCCTTTTCTCACCTGCATGTGTGAAAGGAAGTGGCCGTGTGAGACACAGCGACTCTCACACCACCTCATGCAGGCATCACTGCGTGTGCGTGTGCGTGTGCGCGTGCGTGCGTGCGTGCGTGCGTGCGTCTGTGTGTGCGTGTGTGTGCGCGGCAGCATGTTGACGCAGTGCAGTGTGCAGCATTAGTGCCTGTTGAGGAGAAAGTGAGAAGCCTCGTTAATTATTCATGAAGTCCACACATGACCCCCCCCCCCCTTCCCCCCACGGATCGACCACGGCCACTCCCCCGTCTCGTTGCATGCTTGCGTGCGTGTTGCTTGCTTGTGCATTTGAGCGTATATGTTTCACACAATCACGTACGTTATAGTACATCTTAATTTAGCTTCTCCTCAGATTTGAGTTCCCGTGTGAACATTAGCCAGTTTTGGAAAGTAACATTTACTGATACTGTATTTAAGAACATACTAGTAACGGTACTATAAGAAGGATGAAACGCTTAATTTAGTATGGTGCAAAATATTATTCATATTTCGTCACCTCCTTAATGGTGTGTGTGTGTTGTCTCGACCGGTTGTTGTTCTCTGCCTGGAGCATGAGAAGTACAGGCCGGGGCCATTATGGCGACCGCTATAGGCACTGTGCAATAAGTGTTGTTTTGACCAGAAATGCCGCCTGAGATGGGGATTCTGAGTCTAAAGCGACTGAAAGCGTGCGTGCGCATGCACATGTGCATGTACACGCACAGTCTTATGGCTAAGTTGGCTAACAACAGATAGCCAACGAAGCTAATGTGAGTAGCCTTCCCACTAGATCGGATCAAACACATTACTAACCCTAACCACAGTAACCAGCCACGTAAGTTCCCTAACCTCATATCAGTCTTTGGCCTCTCAGTCAACGCACGTCGTCGTTGTCAAATCAGTAGCCGTGATCAACCGCACAGAATGCAGCCTACTGAGGTAGGTCAGTAGGCGCATCTACTGATTAAACGTGATGAAAGTACAGTAGTACGGTACGCCTAGTCGAACAAATATAGTTACTTTACGCAGCCGTTTTCATCATGTAAATTATCTCATGTTTCACTTTAGTATAAGCGGTACATTTATAATGGCTGCTGCTCACCTGAGCTGATGAGCTGATGGGGTGTGGGGGGGGCAGCCATACCATCACATGTTGTGAGTACAGTACGGCTTCTTCTGAGAAGTGTATCGGAGCGAATCATCACGTCATTCATAGTCGGCTGATGCTGAACATTGTTGGCTCGTTGCGGAGACGCTCGGCTGCACACGTTTTCAATCTACATCAGTGTCGGCAGCGACAGTCCCCTCACCTGATGATCGTGACGGTGTCCGCGCGTGCAGGTCTTTGCTGCGCACGTGTGTGTGTGTGTGTGTGTGTGTGTGTGTGTGTGTGTGTGTGTGTGTGTGTGTGTGTGTGTGTGTGTGTGTGTGTGTGTGTGTGTGTGTGTGTGTGTGTGTAAAATAAATGCAGCAACACACCTTTTCGTGTGTGAAATGGTGGGTGGGTGGGTGGGTGCCCGGCCTTTATGCATTTATCTCGGATTCTGTTCCCACATTGCGTTTTTTGGTCAAAACGCTTTATTCAACGGCCATATAACTAAAGAGCGGGTGAAAGAAAATACGATCGTCCGCTCCTCCACACAGCGTTTGTTTACTTCCGGTTCACGCCGTGGGACCTGCAGGCCTTCAAAATAAGGGTCTTCACTGAAAAAACGCTGTCAGTGGAGGAAGAATGTATATTAATACCTGGCAGTCAATTTGTTAACTCAATGGTCGCCAAGGACTTATTTAACTTCTTTTTCATGATGTCCTGGAGCGCCAAGGACGTGTTTTTCGTGTTTTTTAACATGGTAAAAAAAAAAAATATATATATATATGGTTGCGGTCTGGGACTTTTGGTGCCCCCTGGTGGCGGTGAATAATTAACATTATCAATGGAGATTGAGAACACATTGGGTTTTCAACCTTTTTCATATCAAGGTCCGTTGTGTATTCAACGTTTGAGCCACGGACCACCATTTGATGAGATTTAGCCTCTCAGACCCAAAACGTAGAATATTTTGTTGTCGTTGGATACGATTTTGTCCACAATTCCATTCCATCAAAAGGACAATACATTCTACATTCTCAAATTCTGTAGACTTCTTGTGAATTATCCATTTAGGACGGGAACCCCTTTTGGTGTTTTACCTCTTCAGGAAGGGAACCCCTTTTGGTGTTTTACCTCTTCAGGACGGGAACCCCTTTTGGTGTTTTACCTCTTCAGGACGGGAACCCCTTTTAGGGTTCACTGGACCACTGGTTGAAAACCACTGTGTTAACACTGTAACACATTATCAATGGAGATACAAGGTTTCTTGCCCACAGCGGCGATATGCAAATGCAGCAGTGTTGCTGGGGTGAAACGTCTACTCTGTGCTATACAGCGGGGCTGGGCGCCAGGGGAGAATGAAGGGGCTGCGCTATAGCATAATGACACATTTATAATTACAGAACCGTGGTGTTCAGCGCTACTCAGCAGCCACTGTCATGGGACCACAATTCTGCTGAACAGGCCGGCACAGCAGGCCGGGGTCGCGGCTGCAGGCACACGTAAACACACACACGCGCACACACACTCACACATGTGTTCACTCATTGTCATTCAGGCCGAAATCTCGCCGACGTGCAGACAGACACACATGTATGCATACTAAGTAAGTAAGTAAGTAAGTAAGTAAGTAAGTAAGTAAGTGGGGGCACGGTGGCACAGTTGGTAGTGCTGTCGCCTCACAGCTAGAAGGTCCTGGGTTCGATTCCCGCTCGGGACGCTGTGGGCTGTGGCGGCGTGTTTCCTCCTCCGCGTCATCAGTGCCCATACCCGAGGCGGGGTTGACGAAAGGGCCTTTCTGTGTGGAGTTTGCATGTTCTCCCTGTGTCCCCTAGGGTAGGTACCCTCACAAAAAACATGCAGTAATCCTGGTCTCTAAACTGCCTCCCCCTGGCCAGCCGGGGCGCCTGATGGAGGGGAAAGGAACTGGTTGGAATAACGTGTTCCTTCCACGTGCTACAGCCAAACCAGGGAAACTCCCCCCTGTCAGGTGTAAAGGAGCAACTTGGACACTCAGGCTTGAAGGAAGCATGAGTTCAAGTCCGTTGCTCTCCCCATGTCCCCCATTATGGGGACTAGGTTGGCGGAGGGTGTGTAGAGCCCAGGATCACATTAGATAATTGACACAGGGGTGAAAAATGGGTTACAAAATCGTGGGATAAAAATTATAAAAAAAAAGAAAAAAAAGAAGTAAGTACTGTCTGTAAGTAAGTAACATTTATTTATAGAGCCCCTTTCACAGGCATTGGAGTCACAAAGTGCTTAACAACAATAAAAGCAAAACAACAATAAAACAATAAAGCAAGGAGACATATAAAACAGAACAAACTGCAATGGTACAATTCAAGAAATCAATGCAGGACTAAGATACAAAGGCCTGTCTGAAAAGACAAAACAGTAGCACATACATGCACGCACAGAAGCACAAAACATATGCTGTAACATACATACTGTGTAGTACAGTAGTTGCCTCTCATACACAAATACTACACCGTTTTTATACCTAGTGTCCAAATTCTGGGGCGAACATTCAGGCAAAAATATCTGTGAGAGTCTTGGGGCAGATATCTTCTATGTCCACATTTCAACGTCCCTTTTTTATCGCATGATGGTGGGACTTTCCCACTACGCCACCCGAGCAAATTGTGTTTTTTATTTTTATTTTATTGAGGGGCGCTATCCCCTCCAATGCACAGCTTTCCAAAATTACGTCATGTGGCAGCCATGGCAACCATTATGTACTTTTAATGTTTGTTTAGAGCTTAATAATAAATCCCCAGTCACCAGCCAAGTCTATGGGCTATAATGTTTGTTTAGGGTAGTTATGATGTAATTTTTTGCCAGCCAAATCTATGGACTTTAATGTTTGTTTAGGTAAATGCAGTGGTGTAGTGGTGTGGAGGATGAACGTGGGGTAGCGGCACCCGTCCACTTCTCTCAAGTCTAAAACTTTTTTGGGGCAAAAATATGTTTTTTTGACTTTTTGATTTAGAAGCATTGTAAACCCTGCTTCTAAATAGGTTATACACGGTTTAATAGTGTGTGTCTCCACGCATTGCACACGTTCATGCAAATGCACGCGCATGTGTGCGTGCACAGTCGCACGTGTATTATGGGGCGTCTCCCCACTTCTAAGATGTCATCCGGGGTGATATAAATACTGCCCTCGCTGCGCCCATTGCTTCGCCCGAGTGTGATATTGTTTTTATAATAATTTTAAAAAACGGTTTCAGACATAATGAGGTTTTGACCCGACAGTGGCGGTTTATCGTGGCGCAACAGCAAATTGGCGAGCTTACTAAAAGCTAAAGAAGGCAGCTAGCACGTACGCTATGCACCTGAACGAACCCAGATAAATGAATGCATATCAACACTGTCACTCAAACACTCAAAACGCAATTTCTGCTTCACGGAGGCAGGTAATGGAAGTGACAGTTCCATATAGAAAGGACAACAGAACAATATATCTTTCCACATCCCGTGGGCCACTTGGAAACAGACATTTGTGATAATGCCGGTCCCTCGACTGCATTATTCCAATGTTTAGTTTTAGTCTCGAATTGGTGGCAATCCAATCCAATCCAATCCACTTTATTTATAAAGCACATTTTACAACTCAGAGTTTACAAAGTGCTGTACAGAAGAATGAAAATAAATACACTGTAGCTAAACACAGAGAACAACAGCAAACACACGAAAAATACAAAACGGATATACAAAACATGGACCATGGAAACTCAACCGGGGTTAAAAGCCAAGGTGTAGAGGTGGGTCTTTAGGTGGGATTTAAAGGTCTCAATGGAGGGGGCCAGTTTGACATTGGGGGGGAGCGCATTCCATCATTTGGGGGCTATGATGGAAAAGGCTCTATCCCCTCTGGTCTTTAAACGGGTCTTCTTTTTGACCCTAAGGTTTAGCTGGCCTGAGGACCGCAGTGACCTTGGGGGATTATACACCTCAATAAGATCAGCCAAATACTGAGGTGCAGCGGTGGCCGAACGGTTTGCGGAGCGGTCTTGTTATCGGAACGTCGCCAGTTCGTATCCCCGGACCGGCACGTTAAAATTACCACAGCTGAAGTGCCCTTGAGCAAGGCATTGAACCCCTACCATGAAATGTTCTATGAGAAGGGTCTGGGTGTAAACAAGTTCGTCGAGCTTAGTCCATTCACCCTGGGTAAACAAAGAACTTTGCTTTGCTTTGCTTTACCATTCAGTGCTTTAAAGACAAATAATAAGATTTCAAAGTCAATTCTGAAACGCAGAGGGAGCCAGTGTAGTGACGCCAGAACAGGTGTGATGTGGTCCCGCCTGCGAGTTCCAGTTAGAAGGCGTGCCGTGGCATTTTGGATTAACTGAAGCCGAGCAATGGATGCTTGGTATAGGCCGTGCGTTACAGTAGTCCAGGCGCGTGGTGATAAAGGCATGGATAACACGCTCAAAATCACCAAAGGAAAGTACAGCCTTGATTTTAGCTAAAAGCCTCAGATGGTAATGGCAGAACAACTTGAACTTGATTTTTGTTCTATACAAGATCTCTGGTGTTTGCATTAATTATAGTCTGTCTACTTTGGATTTAAAATATACAATACAATATTCCTTTTGCAGTGACTGAAATATTTTC
>NC_136794.1:34895782-34898282 GCF_951216825.1 Electrona antarctica | reverse complement strand
AATGTTATCAGAACGTGTACGTTCCCTAATGCAATTCCAACTGTGAAAGCTGTGCTGTTTTCACCTCGTAAAGGAATGGCGGATTCAACCACGCCCAGAAATACCCGTATGTGTGTCTTAAACTTAAAGAATGTCTGTCAGTAACAATTGCTGAAAATAGAGGGTATGTGCGTGACATCATCATCATCATACCTAGAAGTTATGCGGGAACGGCCTACTAAGTGTCAAAAAACGATTTTGTGGCGTTGGCAGCCCATACATCCAGACAGAAGGGTCCTATCTGATTGTTCAGCGGGCCCCAGTGTGACACTAAGGAGTCTAACGTGCTGTGTGTGTGTGTGTGTGTGTGTGTGTGTGTGTGTGGGTGTGTGTGCGTGTGCGCGTGTGCGCGTGCGTGCGTGATCTCAGCTGCCACGCGGGCTTCAGCGGGCCTCAGTGTGACACTAAGGAGTACAACGTTCTGTACGTGGTGCCCGGCTCCGGCAAGCTGCGCTACGTGCTCATCGCCTCCATCATCGGAGCTCTGCAGGTGGCCATCATCTGCGTGGTGGTGCTGTGCATTACCAGGTGAGCGCACGCACGCACGCACGCACGCACGCACGCACGCACGCACGCACGCACGCACGCACGCACGCGCGCAACCCTAGTCCCCCTGTGACCGCCGGTGCCTGCCGGGTTGAAGCCTGCATTCAACCCATGCAAGTCGGTCACAACCATGCTAGGAAAAATAATCTCGCTTGCCAACGGTGGCTCGTCGTCGCTATGGAAATACTCCTGTAAAGTAAAAACTAAACAAACACAAAAACTAAATTTAACAAACACAAAAACAGGACATACTGTAAGTACAGTACTTCAGTAAATGTACTGTTAAATGTAATGTAACTTTCCACCACTGCCAGTAACACGCAGTGCACACACACACTTAAACATCACATTTGTCCTTCGTACATGTATGCATGAACATCATGGTCTCACACACGCACGCACGCACGCACCTACATTTCCTATAATTAATGTATGCAGGCCAGGGACATATGGTCACACGCACGCACGCACACACACACACACACGCACGCACGCACGCACGCACGCACGCACGCACGCACACACACACACACACACACACACACACACACACACACACACACACACACACACACACACACACACACACACACACACACACACACACACACTGTGTGCAGTAATGGAGAACGAGAAAAGACGCAGAATGTCATTAATCATTTAATGTTTTTATTCCGCATGACTGTACATGTGTAAAGCTGCGTTCAAACCTGAAGATATATATCTGTTTCCAGTCGCTTCAATCGCTTCACTTTGGTCATGCAGGTCAGCGTTGGTAAAAAATAAAAGAGATCTCCCATCACGCGCCGATTGGCTGTAGACACAGTAATTTACGGTTGGGAGTGTAACCAAATGGACTCGCTCGTTCACCCAAGACGGCTTGGTTCAATATATTTAACATAATTTCTGCTACTATATCATTTATGAGCAGCAAAATTAGTTCCTATGTCTTTGCAAAGGGTTTTTTCCACCGTTGCCGAGTCCCGGCTGTCAGTTCAGTTGGAACTGGAATGCATAAAACCAAACAGCCAGCTGGGGTACCAGATCGTTGTTTGCTTCATTCCTGTCACCTCGTTCGCATTGCCCCTTCACGTCGCGCCCATTCGTGCCGCACCTGTTCACGCCGCACACATTCGTGCTGCACCCGTTCGCGCCACACCCGCAACTTCTAGTCTTTGCGTTAAACCTTGCATGTCATCGCGCCACTCTAACTATCCAAGTCTGAACGCAGCTTAAGAGTTCCATGGATGACTTTCATCATTTGGCTCTTTTCCCACTATAAAGGGTTAACCACTTAAACCACTGGTTCTCAACCAACGTCATCAAATGGTGGTCCGTGGCTCAACAAATGCCCAATAAATAATGGACCTCGATTTCAAAATGGTTGAAAACCTCTGACCTCTGACCTCTGAGTTTGTCAGGGCTCAACAAATCCTTTGTTGTTAACGGAATTTTATCAATGTGGCCAAAGTGTAAGAAATTCAAAAGAGTACATCTGTCCTTTCACCTGTTTCTCATAACCCGGATTTACCGGCAAGTCTAAGTGAGATTGGTTTGCAAAGGTGGACTAACAAAGGTGTTAACAACTTAGGTTGTCTAGTCAGTAGTACAAACATTAAGTCATTTTCAGAGGTGAAGGAGGAATTGTAAGTACTTATTCCAGTACTTACAATTAAGACACTTTTTACAATCTTTGATTAGGAAAAACATTTTTAGGTCTCACATAGACGAGATAGAACAATGCATCATCAACACCCAATCTATGTCAAAATTCACTTCAAAGACTTATAAAACTCTTAATGGTAGATGTCATCCTTCCAGCCTCTGAAAAGGAGGCTGTCAGGATGTAGAAGACATTTTTAGAATCTGATCTCAGGTCAAAATGGGTTAAAGTACAAAAAGTAGAAAGTACTCA
>NC_136794.1:34785782-34890782 GCF_951216825.1 Electrona antarctica | reverse complement strand
TGTGAATGGAGTTTCTAGGTGAAAGTGCTTTTTTGACGTGCCAATATCTGCCATTGAGCCCCATTGTAAATGTCTCAAATTTGAAAGCACTATATTTCTAAAACGATGAAACATTTCAAAGATTCCTTTTCAGGCAAACATGTCCACCGTAAGATGAACCTAAATAGGTTTGAATGGGGATTCTAGGTGTAAGTATGTAGGACTAGTAGCATGCCAAAGTTATATTTTTTTTCGGACGGCATACTATAGCATGTCGTTTTTCGTGATTTTGGAGGATTTGAAAAAAAGATGAAAATCATGAAAAAACGACATACTATAGTCCATGGTTTGGGACGGCATAATATATTATGTCATATTATCATGATTTTGAGACACTATGTCAGAGCCAAGACTTGAACCTGCAGCCTCCTGATTCCCAGGCAGGCTCTGTACCCAGTGGGCCACTGTGCATGCTGTTCTTAAAAGGCAGAATAAATAATGACAGAAGAGCCAGAGACTTGTTTCCATTGTGGTTCATAAACATTCAAACGTCTAGAGATAAACAACAGCAAAATAAACAATATACAAATCTCCTGTTATCTTATTTTTTTCTATTTTATTTTTGTATCAATGTACTCAAAGGGAACAGCAGACTGCATTGTGGCAGGTAGCAAGTAGATCAGTGACTTAGCACACTGTCTGCATGATCTGGAGATTGTGGGTTCAAACCCCCCTCAAATCTTCCTACTTGCCAAAATCTGCCATTGACCCCCATTCTGAATTTCTCAAATTTAAAGCACTATATTTTTAAAACTATGAAACATTTCAAAGATTCCTTTTCAGGCAAACATGTCCACCGTAAGATGAACCTAAATAGGTTTGAATGGGGATTCTAGGTGTAAGTATGTAGGACTAGTAGCATGCCAAAGTTATAATTTTTTTCGGACGGCATACTATAGCATGCCGTTTTTCATCATTTGTGAGGATTTGAAAAAAAGACGAAAATCACTCCGAGACGATGGGCTATAGCCCATGGTCTCGGAGTGATTTTGTCTTTTTTTCAAATCCTTGTTTTTCATCATTTTTGACCATGGGCTATAGCCCATATCGGACGGCATACTATAGCACGCCGTTTTTCATCATTTTTGAGGATTTGAAAAAAAGACGAAAATCACTCCGAGACGATGGACTATAGCCCATATTCAGTCTGATTCCACACACTGCTCCATTTGTTTGTTGAATAATAAAATGAAGTCACGTGTCTATTCTGTTCCTTGGTCACACTAATACTAGAAGTTAGGCAGGCTTGAAGACAGATAGATTGATAGACAGACAGACTATAGTCCATGGTTTGGGACTGCATAATATATTATCTCATATTATCATGATTTTGGGACACTATGTCAGAGACAGGACTTGAACCTGCAGCCTCCTGATTCCCAGGCAGGCTCTGTACCCAGTAAGCCACTGTGCATGCTGTTCTTAAAAGGCCGAATAGATAATGACAGAAGAGCCAGAGACTTGTTTCCATTGTGGTTCATAAACATTCAAACGTCTAGAGATAAACAACGGCAAAAGAAACAATAGACAAATCTCCTGTTATTTTTTGTATTTTATTTTTGTATCAATGTTGTACTCAAAGGGAACAGCAGACGGCATTGTGGCAGGTAGCAAGTAGATCAGTGACTTAGCACACTGGCTGCATGATCTGGAGATTGTGGGTTCAAACCCCACTCAAATCTTCCTACTTGCCAAAATCTGCCATTGACCCCCATTCTGAATTTCTCAAATTTAAAGCACTATATTTCTAAAACTATGAAACATTTCAAAGATTACTTTTCAGGCAAACATGTCCACCGTAAGATGAACCTAAATAGGTTTGAATGGGGATTCTAGGTGTAAGTATGTAGGACGAGTAGCATGCCAAAGTTATAATTGTTTTCGGACGGCATACTATAGCACGCCGTTTATCTACATTTTTGAGGATTTGAAAAAAATATGAAAATCACTCCGAGACGATGGGCTATAGCCCATGGTCTCGGAGTGATTTCGTCTTTTTTTCAAATCCTTGTTTTTCATCATTTTTGACCATGGCCTATAGCCCATATCGGACGGCATACTATAGCACGCCGTTTATCTACATTTTTGAGGATTGGAAAAAAAGATGAAAATCACTCCAAGACGATGGGCTATATAGCCCATGGTCTCGGAGTGATTTCGTATTTTTTTCAAATCCTTGTTTTTCATCATTTTTGACCATGGCCTATAGCCCACTCACCCTTGACCATCATCTGCTGCTACAGACCTCCGTCTGCTTTATCGGAAGCCTTGGGTAATCTAACAGACCTGCTATCCAAGTGTGCTAGCACCGAACTTATATGTCTCGGCGATATGAACTGGGACTGGGCTAGCGACAAAGCTGCTAGCTTTAAGCAGCAATGTGACACCCTAAACCTAGTCCAGATCATTCGCTGTCCCACCAGGTACAATCCAGCTACTGGTGGTGACACCTTAATCGACATTATCTTAACAAATGCTGTACATAAATACGTTGCTGTCGGTGTATTTGCAAATGATCTAAGTGACCATTGTGCAATTTCTTGTGTTAGGAGCACTAAGCTACCCAAAGGTAATGGCTTAACTATCCTCCGGCGGTGCCTTAAACATTTCTCGGAACAAGCCTTCCTCCATGACTTGGCATCAGTCCATTGGTTTCGTATCTCCTCAATTCCCACTGTGGATGAGGCTTTTTGTTTTTTTCACGACCATCTTCTCCGGCTGATTAACAAGCATGCACCTCTCAAAAAAATAAGAATCAAGAATAGAGCAAATCCCTGGTTTTCTAGAGAACTAGCTGACTTGTTGCACACTCGAAATAAACAATGGTCACTTGCCAGAAAATCAAAGTCTGCAAGTGACTGGCTTTTGTTTCGGGTGCTGAGAAACAAATGTAAGGCCCTTATTAGAAAATCCAAATCCGAACACTATCTATCTCTTACCGTAGATACTGCGAGTAACCACTCCAGCTTCTGGAGAGTAGTTAAAACACTTCAGCAGAAAGGTGCTGCTGGCCCCCCGCCAAAAGTTCGGGTTGGAGACTCACTCATTTCTGACAAAAAATCTATGTCAAATGCATTTAACGCTCATTTTAAAAGGGCTGGTCATCTTTTTGAAGAGCAAAATGCCGGAGCCCCTCAGCAAGGTGTCCACGAGAATACTGGCTCACCTGTTGATTTTCATTTTGACTTCTCTCCTATTCTAGTACCAGATGTGTTGCGTGCCCTGTCTACACTTGACCCAAAAAAGTCCTCTGGTCCAGATGGTCTCGACCCTTATTTTCTAAGAATTTCGGCCTTGGTGATTGCACAACCGATCACTGACATTTTTAATCTTTCTTTATCTACTCAGAGTTTACCAGAAGTGTGGAAACAGGCTCATGTTTCACCACTTCTCAAGGCTGGCGACCCCTGTGACGTCAATAACTATAGGCCTATCTCCAATCTCTCAGCCTTGGCTAAGATTCTGGAGGGCCAAGTATCGACTCAGGTTAAACTCTTTCTTGATGCACATAAGATTCTAACCCCAATGCAGTCTGGCTTCAGGGCAAAACATAGTACTGTGACAGCATGCCTCAATGTTATTGATGACATCAGGGATGCCCTGGGTTCTAAATCGTTCTGTGCAGCCTTATTCATTGACCTTAGCAAGGCATTTGACACCGTGGACCACCATGTCTTGCTAAATGTCCTCTCGAATACTGGTTTTCGCCACAATGTGCTAGGCTGGTTTAAAAGCTACTTATTTGGCCGCACACAGTGTGTTAAATTTGGTGATACACTGTCTGACTCTATCACCCTGGAGAAAGGAGTCCCTCAAGGTTCCATTCTAGGACCTTTGCTTTTTCTGCTGTATGTAAACCATATTTGTAGTCAATCTAAGCATAGTAGGTATCATATGTATGCAGATGACACAATTCTGTATTCCTGTGCCCCCTCACTTGATGTGGCAGTGTCAAACTTGGCCTCTGACTTTGTTTCATTGCAGCATGAATTGCTAAACAGCAAACTGCTACTAAATGGCCACAAAACCAAGGCCATGCTATTTTCTCCAAATAGCCTAGTCAATGTCCCCTCAAATATCACCACTCTGGATGGAGTATCCATCGAATGGGTTGGGTTGTATAAATATCTTGGGATCTGGTTAGACAACAAGTTAAACTTTAAACACCACATTGACGCCTTGGCAAAAAAGCTTAAGTTCACGCTGAGTTTCTTCTATAGAATGAAGTCCTGCTTTTCGAATGCTTCTCGCAAAAAGCTGGTTACAGGCCTCTTCCTGTCGCAGCTTGATTATGGCGATACTGTCTACCGCTTTGCTAGTTCCTCAACTCTGAGCAAACTTGACCCCCTGTTTCATGCTGCATTGAGGTTCATAACAAATTCCCCCTATAGGACTCATCACTGTACTCTGTATGCCCTAGTGGGTTGGTATTCCTTAACGTCTCGCAGGTTGCTACATTGGTATATTCTTATTTATAAAGCTATTCTTGGTAACCTCCCACGTTACATTGGTTCTAAATTTGAACTTGTCCAAAACTCTCTCAACCTCAGATCAAATGCTTGGTTACGCTATGTCGTGCCCCCAACTAAATCTGAGGCTGGAAAAAAAAGCATCGCTTATTTCGGACCCTGGTCTTGGAATGACCTACAGACCAGACTCAAACTGGCTGCTGTGATTCCCCTAGTGAGCTTTAAAAGGATTGCCATGGGCACACTTCCCATGAACTGCTCCTGCTTTGACGTATAGCAAATGTCTGCTTGCTTTTTAGTATACTAAGCAATGCTTAGTTTTTTTTATTTATTAGTCCTTATTGGTCGCGTTATTAAACGTTCCTGTTCTCCCTTTGAGCTTCTTAGTATTGGGTACTGTATTTATGAGCATTGTATGTCTGTCATGTTTTTTTGTTGTTGTGTATTGTTTTGTTACTGGCAGAGCTGTGTCACTTGTTTTGCCTCTTGTCTTGGCCAGTTCACACTTGTAAAAGAGACTTCAGTCTCAATGTGGTTTTTACTGGTTAAATAAAGGTTAAATAAAATAAAATAAAATAGCAAGCCGTTTTTCATCATTTTTGAGGATTTGAAAAAAAGACGAAAATCACTCAGAGACGATGGCCTATAGCCCATGGTCTCGGAGTGATTTCGTCTTTTTTTCAAATCCTCGTTTTTCATCATTTTTGACAATGGGCTATAGCCCATATCGGACGGCATACTATAGCACGCCGTTTATCTACATTTTTGAGGATTTGAAAAAAGATGAAAATCACTCCGAGACGATGGGCTATAGCCCATGGTCTCGGAGTGATTTCGTCTTTTTTTCAAATCCTCGTTTTTCATCATTTTTGACCATGGGCTATAGCCCATATCGGACGGCATACTATAGCACGCCGTTTATCTACATTTTTGAGGATTTGAAAAAAAGATGAAAATCACTCCGAGACGATGGGCTATAGCCCATGGTCTCGGAGTGATTTCGTCTTTTTTTTTCAAATCCTCGTTTTTCATCATTTTTTACCATGGGCTATCGGACGGCATACTATAGCACGCCGTTTATCTACATTTTTGAGGATTTGAAAAAAAGATGAAAATCACTCCGAGACGATGGGCTATAGCCCATGGTCTCGGAGTGATTTCGTCTTTTTTTCAAATCCTTGTTTTTCATCATTTTTGACCATGGGCTATAGCCCATATCGGACGGCATACTATAGCACACCGTTTTTCATCATTTTTGAGGATTTGAAAAAAAGACGAAAATAACTCAGAGACGATGGGCTATAGCCCATGGTCTCGGAGTGATTTCGTCTTTTTTTCAAATCCTCGTTTTTCATCATTTTTGACCATGGGCTATAGCCCATATCGGACGGCATACTATAGCACGCCGTTTATCTACATTTTTGAGGATTTGAAAAAAAGATGAAAATCACTCCGAGACGATGGGCTATAGCCCATGGTCTCGGAGTGATTTCGTCTTTTTTTTTCAAATCCTCGTTTTTCATCATTTTTGACCATGGGCTATAGCCCATATCGGACGGCATACTATAGCACGCCGTTTATCTACATTTTTGAGGATTTGAAAAAAAGATGAAAATCACTCCGAGACGATGGGCTATAGCCCATGGTCTCGGAGTGATTTCGTCTTTTTTTCAAATCCTTGTTTTTCATCATTTTTGACCATGGGCTATAGCCCATATCGGACGGCATACTATATAGCACACCGTTTTTCATCATTTTTGAGGATTTGAAAAAAAGACGAAAATAACTCAGAGACGATGGGCTATAGCCCATGGTCTCGGAGTGATTTCGTCTTTTTTTCAAATCCTCGTTTTTCATCATTTTTGACCATGGGCTATAGCCCATATCGGACGGCATACTATAGCACGCCGTTTATCTACATTTTTGAGGATTTGAAAAAAAGATGAAAATCACTCCGAGACGATGGGCTATAGCCCATGGTCTCGGAGTGATTTCGTCTTTTTTTTTCAAATCCTCGTTTTTCATCATTTTTGACCATGGGCTATAGCCCATATCGGACGGCATACTATAGCACGCCGTTTATCTACATTTTTGAGGATTTGAAAAAAAGATGAAAATCACTCCGAGACGATGGGCTATAGCCCATGGTCTCGGAGTGGTTTCGTCTTTTTTTTTCAAATCCTCGTTTTTCATAATTTTTGACCATGGGCTATAGCCCATATCGGACGGCATACTATAGCACGCCGTTTATCTACATTTTTGAGGTTTTGAAAAAAAGATGAAAATCACTCCGAGACGATGGGCTATAGCCCATGGTCTCGGAGTGATTTCGTCTTTTTTTCAAATCCTTGTTTTTCATCATTTTTGACCATGGGCTATAGCCCATATCGGACGGCATACTATAGCAAGCCGTTTTTCATCATTTTTGAGGATTTGAAAAAAAGACGAAAATCACTCAGAGACGATGGGCTATAGCCCATGGTCTCGGAGTGATTTCGTCTTTTTTTTCAAATCCTAGCTTTTCATAATTTTTGACCATGGGCTATAGCCCATATCGGACGGCATACTATAGCACGCCGTTTATCTACATTTTTGAGGATTTGAAAAAAAGACGAAAATCACTCAGAGACGATGGGCTATAGCCCATGCTCTCGGAGTGATTTCGTCAATTTTTCAAATCCTCGTTTTTCATCATTTTTGACCATGGGCTATAGCCCATATCGGACGGCATACTATAGCACGCCGTTTATCTACATTTTTGAGGATTTGAAAAAAATATGAAAATCACTCCGAGACGATGGGCTATAGCCCATGGTCTCGGAGTGATTTCGTCTTTTTTTCAAATCCTCGTTTTTCATCATTTTTGACCATGGGCTATAGCCCATATCGGACGGCATACTATAGCACGCCGTTTATCTACATTTTTGAGGATTTGAAAAAAAGATGAAAATCACTCCGAGACGATGGGCTATAGTCCATTGTCTCGGAGTGATTTTCATCTTTTTTTCAAATCCTCAAAAATGATGAAAAAAAGCATGCTATAGTATGCCGTCCGAGGCCATGGGCTATAGCCCATGGTCCCGGAGTGTTTTTCATAATTTTTGAGGATTTGGAAAAAAGACGAAAATCACTCCGAGACCATGGGCTATAGTCCATTGTCTCGGAGTGATTTTCGTCTTTTTTTCAAATCCTCAAAAATGATGAAAAACGGCATGCTATAGTATGCCGTCCGAGGCCATGGGCTATAGTCCATTGTCTCGGAGTGATTTTCGTCTTTTTTTCAAATCCTCAAAAATGATGAAAAATGGCCTGCTATAGAATGCCATCTGAGGCCATGGGCTGAACTTGAACCCACGACCTGTGGTTCACATAGACAGCAGCTTATCACAGAGGCAACCATGCTCTCTGAGAATCTCCTCAGCTTACCTGGACATCATCTTAACAAGGGTGCCAATGAGCTCTCAGTGATTTTTAGGTTGTAAGTTGTTCTTCTTGGTGTCACTTTTCAAATGGGGCCTTGGTATCATGTACAGAGCATTTGAATGGTGCTGTGAATCAAAGGTGTCTTTAGTGCTTTTAAGTGTTATCGTGGATGTTAATCAGATAATACAGAGGAGAAACCATGACAGGACACAGACAGCCTCCCCATTGGTGGATGTGATCCTGGCAGCCAGCCCAGGTGTGTTCTGGTCCTGTTGATTGAGCTGAGAAAAACTATAAACCTTCAAGGACAATGGACTATAGCCCATTGTCTCGGAGTGATTTTCATCTTTTTTTCAAATCCTCAAAAATGATGAAAAACGGCATGCTATAGTATGCCGTCCGAGGCCATGGGCTATAGCCCATGGTCTCGGAGTGTTTTTCATCATTTTTGAGGATTTGAAAAAAAGACGAAAATCACTCCGAGACCATGGGCTATAGTCCATTGTCTCGGAGTGATTTTCATCTTTTTTTCAAATCCTCAAAAATGATGAAAAAAAGCATGCTATAGTATGCCGTCCGAGGCCATGGGCTATAGCCCATGGTCTCGGAGTGTTTTTCATCATTTTTGAGGATTTGAAAAAAAGACGAAAATCACTCCGAGACCATGGGCTATAGTCCATTGTCTCGGAGTGATTTTCATCTTTTTTTCAAATCCTCAAAAATGATGAAAAACGGCATGCTATAGTATGCCGTCCGAGGCCATGGGCTATAGCCCATGGTCCCGGAGTGTTTTTCATCATTTTTGAGGATTTGAAAAAAAGACGAAAATCACTCCGAGACCATGGGCTATAGTCCATTGTCTCGGAGTGATTTTCGTCTTTTTTTCAAATCCTCAAAAATGATGAAAAATGGCCTGCTACAGAATGCCATCTGAGGCCATGGGCTGAACTTGAACCCACGACCTGTGGTTCACATAGACAGCAGCTTATCACAGAGGCAACCATGCTCTCTGAGAATCTCCTCAGCTTACCATCTCTTTCCACTTCTCTTCTGGATGTTATTCTCCAAAACATGCTGCAAAGTGAAAGTAGCAGGAACTCAGCTGGATTTGAACTCACAACCTCTGGCTCACATGGACATCATCTTAACAAGGGTGCAACTGAGCTCTCAGTGATTTTTAGGTTGTAAGTTGTTCTTCTTGGTGTCACTTTTCAAATGGGGCCTTGGTATCATGTACAGAGCATTTGAATGGTGCTGTGAATCAAAGGTGTCTTTAGTGCTTTTAAGTGTTATCGTGGATGTTAATCAGATAATACAGAGGAGAAACCATGACAGGACACAGACAGCCTCCCCATTGGTGGATGTGATCCTGGCAGCCAGCCCAGGTGTGTTCTGGTCCTGTTGATTGAGCTGAGAAAAACTATAAACCTTCAAGGACAATGGACTATAGCCCATGGTCTCGGAGTGATTTTCATCTTTTTTTCAAATCCTCAAAAATGATGAAAAACGGCATGCTATAGTATGCCGTCCGAGGCCATGGGCTATAGCCCATGGTCCGAGGCCATGGGCTATAGCCCATGGTCTCGGAGTGTTTTTCATCATTTTTGAGGATTTGAAAAAAAGACGAAAATCACTCCGAGACCATGGGCTATAGTCCATTGTCTCGGAGTGATTTTCATCTTTTTTTCAAATCCTCAAAAATGATGAAAAACGGCATGCTATAGTATGCCATCCGAGGCCATGGGCTATAGCCCATGGTCTCGGAGTGTTTTTCATCATTTTTGAGGATTTGAAAAAAAGACGAAAATCACTCCGAGACCATGGGCTATAGTCCATTGTCTCGGAGTGATTTTCATCTTTTTTTCAAATCCTCAAAAATGATGAAAAAAAGCATGCTATAGTATGCCGTCCGAGGCCATGGGCTATAGCCCATGGTCTCGGAGTGTTTTTCATCATTTTTGAGGATTTGAAAAAAAGACGAAAATCACTCCGAGACCATGGGCTATAGTCCATTGTCTCGGAGTGATTTTCATCTTTTTTTCAAATCCTCAAAAATGATGAAAAACGGCATGCTATAGTATGCCGTCCGAGGCCATGGGCTATAGCCCATGGTCTCGGAGTGTTTTTCATCATTTTTGAGGATTTGAAAAAAAGACGAAAATCACTCCGAGACCATGGGCTATAGTCCATTGTCTCGGAGTGATTTTCATCTTTTTTTCAAATCCTCAAAAATGATGAAAAACGGCATGCTATAGTATGCCATCCGAGGCCATGGGCTATAGCCCATGGTCTCGGAGTGTTTTTCATCATTTTTGAGGATTTGAAAAAAAGACGAAAATCACTCCGAGACCATGGGCTATAGTCCATTGTCTCGGAGTGATTTTCATCTTTTTTTCAAATCCTCAAAAATGATGAAAAAAAGCATGCTATAGTATGCCGTCCGAGGCCATGGGCTATAGCCCATGGTCTCGGAGTGTTTTTCATCATTTTTGAGGATTTGAAAAAAAGACGAAAATCACTCCGAGACCATGGGCTATAGTCCATTGTCTCGGAGTGATTTTCATCTTTTTTTCAAATCCTCAAAAATGATGAAAAACGGCATGCTATAGTATGCCGTCCGAGGCCATGGGCTATAGCCCATGGTCTCGGAGTGTTTTTCATCATTTTTGAGGATTTGAAAAAAAGACGAAAATCACTCCGAGACCATGGGCTATAGTCCATTGTCTCGGAGTGATTTTCATCTTTTTTTCAAATCCTCAAAAATGATGAAAAACGGCATGCTATAGTATGCCGTCCGAGGCCATGGGCTATAGCCCATGGTCTCGGAGTGTTTTTCATCATTTTTGAGGATTTGAAAAAAAGACGAAAATCACTCCGAGACCATGGGCTATAGTCCATTGTCTCGGAGTGATTTTCATCTTTTTTTCAAATCCTCAAAAATGATGAAAAACGGCATGCTATAGTATGCCATCCGAGGCCATGGGCTATAGCCCATGGTCTCGGAGTGTTTTTCATCATTTTTGAGGATTTGAAAAAAAGACGAAAATCACTCCGAGACCATGGGCTATAGTCCATTGTCTCGGAGTGATTTTCATCTTTTTTTCAAATCCTCAAAAATGATGAAAAAAAGCATGCTATAGTATGCCATCCGAGGCCATGGGCTATAGCCCATGGTCTCGGAGTGTTTTTCATCATTTTTGAGGATTTGAAAAAAAGACGAAAATCACACCGAGACCATGGGCTATAGTCCATTGTCTCGGAGTGATTTTCATCTTTTTTTCAAATCCTCAAAAATGATGAAAAACGGCATGCTATAGTATGCTGTCCGAGGCCATGGGCTATAGCCCATGGTCTCGGAGTGTTTTTCATCATTTTTGAGGATTTGAAAAAAAGATGAAAATCACTCCGAGACCATGGGCTATAGTCCATTGTCTCGGAGTGATTTTCGTCTTTTTTTCAAATCCTCAAAAATGATGAAAAATGGCCTGCTATAGTATGCCATCTGAGGCCATGGGCTGAACTTGAACCCACGACCTGTGGTTCACATAGACAGCAGCTTATCACAGAGGCCAACATGCTCTCTGAGAATCTCCTCAGCTTACCATCTCTTTCCACTTCTCTTCTGGATGTTATTCTCCAAAACATGCTGCAAAGTGAAAGTAGCAGGAACTCAGCTGGATTTGGACTCACAACCTCTGGCTCACATGGACATCATCTTAACAAGGGTGCAACTGAGCTCTCAGTGATTTTTAGGTTGTAAGTTGTTCTTCTTGGTGTCACTTTTCAAATGGGGCCTTGGGATCATGTACAGAGCATTTGAATGGTGCTGTGCATCAAAGGTGTCTTTAGTGCTTTTAAGTGTTATCGTGGATGTTAATAAGATAATACAGAGGAGAAACCATGACAGGACACAGACAGCCTCCCCATTGGTGGATGTGATCCTGGCAGCCAGCCCAGGTGTGTTCTGGTCCTGTTGATTGAGCTGAGAAAAACTATAAACCTTCAAGGAAAATGGACTATAGCCCATGGTCTCGGAGTGATTTTCATATTTTTTTCAAATCCTCAAAAATGATGAAAAACGGCATGCTATAGTATGCCATCCGAGGCCATGGGCTATAGCCCATGGTCTCGGAGTGTTTTTCATCATTTTTGAGGATTTGAAAAAAAGACGAAAATCACTCCGAGACCATGGGCTATAGTCCATTGTCTCGGAGTGATTTTCATCTTTTTTTCAAATCCTCAAAAATGATGAAAAAAAGCATGCTATAGTATGCCGTCCGAGGCCATGGGCTATAGCCCATGGTCTCGGAGTGTTTTTCATCATTTTTGAGGATTTGAAAAAAAGACGAAAATCACTCCGAGACCATGGGCTATAGTCCATTGTCTCGGAGTGATTTTCATCTTTTTTTCAAATCCTCAAAAATGATGAAAAACGGCATGCTATAGTATGCCGTCCGAGGCCATGGGCTATAGCCCATGGTCTCGGAGTGTTTTTCATCATTTTTGAGGATTTGAAAAAAAGACGAAAATCACTCCGAGACCATGGGCTATAGTCCATTGTCTCGGAGTGATTTTCATCTTTTTTTCAAATCCTCAAAAATGATGAAAAACGGCATGCTATAGTATGCCATCCGAGGCCATGGGCTATAGCCCATGGTCTCGGAGTGTTTTTCATCATTTTTGAGGATTTGAAAAAAAGACGAAAATCACTCCGAGACCATGGGCTATAGTCCATTGTCTCGGAGTGATTTTCATCTTTTTTTCAAATCCTCAAAAATGATGAAAAAAAGCATGCTATAGTATGCCGTCCGAGGCCATGGGCTATAGCCCATGGTCTCGGAGTGTTTTTCATCATTTTTGAGGATTTGAAAAAAAGACGAAAATCACTCCGAGACCATGGGCTATAGTCCATTGTCTCGGAGTGATTTTCATATTTTTTTCAAATCCTCAAAAATGATGAAAAACGGCATGCTATAGTATGCCGTCCGAGGCCATGGGCTATAGCCCATGGTCTCGGAGTGTTTTTCATCATTTTTGAGGATTTGAAAAAAAGACGAAAATCACTCCGAGACCATGGGCTATAGTCCATTGTCTCGGAGTGATTTTCATCTTTTTTTCAAATCCTCAAAAATGATGAAAAACGGCATGCTATAGTATGCCGTCCGAGGCCATGGGCTATAGCCCATGGTCTCGGAGTGTTTTTCATCATTTTTGAGGATTTGAAAAAAAGACGAAAATCACTCCGAGACCATGGGCTATAGTCCATTGTCTCGGAGTGATTTTCATCTTTTTTTCAAATCCTCAAAAATGATGAAAAACGGCATGCTATAGTATGCCATCCGAGGCCATGGGCTATAGCCCATGGTCTCGGAGTGTTTTTCATCATTTTTGAGGATTTGAAAAAAAGACGAAAATCACTCCGAGACCATGGGCTATAGTCCATTGTCTCGGAGTGATTTTCATCTTTTTTTCAAATCCTCAAAAATGATGAAAAAAAGCATGCTATAGTATGCCATCCGAGGCCATGGGCTATAGCCCATGGTCTCGGAGTGTTTTTCATCATTTTTGAGGATTTGAAAAAAAGACGAAAATCACACCGAGACCATGGGCTATAGTCCATTGTCTCGGAGTGATTTTCATCTTTTTTTCAAATCCTCAAAAATGATGAAAAACGGCATGCTATAGTATGCTGTCCGAGGCCATGGGCTATAGCCCATGGTCTCGGAGTGTTTTTCATCATTTTTGAGGATTTGAAAAAAAGATGAAAATCACTCCGAGACCATGGGCTATAGTCCATTGTCTCGGAGTGATTTTCGTCTTTTTTTCAAATCCTCAAAAATGATGAAAAATGGCCTGCTATAGTATGCCATCTGAGGCCATGGGCTGAACTTGAACCCACGACCTGTGGTTCACATAGACAGCAGCTTATCACAGAGGCCAACATGCTCTCTGAGAATCTCCTCAGCTTACCATCTCTTTCCACTTCTCTTCTGGATGTTATTCTCCAAAACATGCTGCAAAGTGAAAGTAGCAGGAACTCAGCTGGATTTGGACTCACAACCTCTGGCTCACATGGACATCATCTTAACAAGGGTGCAACTGAGCTCTCAGTGATTTTTAGGTTGTAAGTTGTTCTTCTTGGTGTCACTTTTCAAATGGGGCCTTGGGATCATGTACAGAGCATTTGAATGGTGCTGTGCATCAAAGGTGTCTTTAGTGCTTTTAAGTGTTATCGTGGATGTTAATAAGATAATACAGAGGAGAAACCATGACAGGACACAGACAGCCTCCCCATTGGTGGATGTGATCCTGGCAGCCAGCCCAGGTGTGTTCTGGTCCTGTTGATTGAGCTGAGAAAAACTATAAACCTTCAAGGAAAATGGACTATAGCCCATGGTCTCGGAGTGATTTTCATATTTTTTTCAAATCCTCAAAAATGATGAAAAACGGCATGCTATAGTATGCCATCCGAGGCCATGGGCTATAGCCCATGGTCTCGGAGTGTTTTTCATCATTTTTGAGGATTTGAAAAAAAGACGAAAATCACTCCGAGACCATGGGCTATAGTCCATTGTCTCGGAGTGATTTTCATCTTTTTTTCAAATCCTCAAAAATGATGAAAAAAAGCATGCTATAGTATGCCGTCCGAGGCCATGGGCTATAGCCCATGGTCTCGGAGTGTTTTTCATCATTTTTGAGGATTTGAAAAAAAGACGAAAATCACTCCGAGACCATGGGCTATAGTCCATTGTCTCGGAGTGATTTTCATCTTTTTTTCAAATCCTCAAAAATGATGAAAAACGGCATGCTATAGTATGCCGTCCGAGGCCATGGGCTATAGCCCATGGTCTCGGAGTGTTTTTCATCATTTTTGAGGATTTGAAAAAAAGACGAAAATCACTCCGAGACCATGGGCTATAGTCCATTGTCTCGGAGTGATTTTCATCTTTTTTTCAAATCCTCAAAAATGATGAAAAACGGCATGCTATAGTATGCCATCCGAGGCCATGGGCTATAGCCCATGGTCTCGGAGTGTTTTTCATCATTTTTGAGGATTTGAAAAAAAGACGAAAATCACTCCGAGACCATGGGCTATAGTCCATTGTCTCGGAGTGATTTTCATCTTTTTTTCAAACCCTCAAAAATTATGAAAAAAAGCATGCTATAGTATGCCGTCCGAGGCCATGGGCTATAGCCCATGGTCTCGGAGTGTTTTTCATCATTTTTGAGGATTTGAAAAAAAGACGAAAATCACTCCGAGACCATGGGCTATAGTCCATTGTCTCGGAGTGATTTTCATCTTTTTTTCAAATCCTCAAAAATGATGAAAAACGGCATGCTATAGTATGCCGTCCGAGGCCATGGGCTATAGCCCATGGTCTCGGAGTGTTTTTCATCATTTTTGAGGATTTGAAAAAAAGACGAAAATCACTCCGAGACCATGGGCTATAGTCCATTGTCTCGGAGTGATTTTCATCTTTTTTTCAAATCCTCAAAAATGATGAAAAACGGCATGCTATAGTATGCCGTCCGAGGCCATGGGCTATAGCCCATGGTCTCGGAGTGTTTTTCATCATTTTTGAGGATTTGAAAAAAAGACGAAAATCACTCCGAGACCATGGGCTATAGTCCATTGTCTCGGAGTGATTTTCATCTTTTTTTCAAACCCTCAAAAATGATGAAAAAAAGCATGCTATAGTATGCCGTCCGAGGCCATGGGCTATAGCCCATGGTCTCGGAGTGTTTTTCATCATTTTTGAGGATTTGAAAAAAAGACGAAAATCACTCCGAGACCATGGGCTATAGTCCATTGTCTCGGAGTGATTTTCATCTTTTTTTCAAATCCTCAAAAATGATGAAAAACGGCATGCTATAGTATGCCGTCCGAGGCCATGGGCTATAGCCCATGGTCTCGGAGTGTTTTTCATCATTTTTGAGGATTTGAAAAAAAGACGAAAATCACTCCGAGACCATGGGCTATAGTCCATTGTCTCGGAGTGATTTTCATCTTTTTTTCAAATCCTCAAAAATGATGAAAAACGGCATGCTATAGTATGCCGTCCGAGGCCATGGGCTATAGCCCATGGTCTCGGAGTGTTTTTCATCATTTTTGAGGAAAAAAAGACGAAAATCACTCCGAGACCATGGGCTATAGTCCATTGTCTCTGAGTGATTTTCATCTTTTTTTCAAATCCTCAAAAATGATGAAAAACGGCATGCTATAGTATGCCATCCGAGGCCATGGGCTATAGCCCATGGTCTCGGAGTGTTTTTCATCATTTTTGAGGATTTGAAAAAAAGACGAAAATCACTCCGAGACCATGGGCTATAGTCCATTGTCTCGGAGTGATTTTCATCTTTTTTTCAAATCCTCAAAAATGATGAAAAACGGCATGCTATAGTATGCCGTCCGAGGCCATGGGCTATAGCCCATGGTCTCGGAGTGTTTTTCATCATTTTTGAGGATTTGAAAAAAAGACGAAAATCACTCCGAGACCATGGGCTATAGTCCATTGTCTCGGAGTGATTTTCATCTTTTTTTCAAATCCTCAAAAATGATGAAAAACGGCATGCTATAGTATGCCATCCGAGGCCATGGGCTATAGCCCATGGTCTCGGAGTGTTTTTCATCATTTTTGAGGATTTGAAAAAAAGACGAAAATCACTCCGAGACCATGGGCTATAGTCCATTGTCTCGGAGTGATTTTCATCTTTTTTCCAAATCCTCAAAAATGATGAAAAACGGCATGCTATAGTATGCCGTCCGAGGCCATGGGCTATAGCCCATGGTCTCGGAGTGTTTTTCATCATTTTTGAGGATTTGAAAAAAAGACGAAAATCACTCCGAGACCATGGGCTATAGTCCATTGTCTCGGAGTGATTTTCATCTTTTTTTCAAATCCTCAAAAATGATGAAAAACGGCATGCTATAGTATGCCATCCGAGGCCATGGGCTATAGCCCATGGTCTCGGAGTGTTTTTCATCATTTTTGAGGATTTGAAAAAAAGACGAAAATCACTCCGAGACCATGGGCTATAGTCCATTGTCTCGGAGTGATTTTCATCTTTTTTTCAAATCCTCAAAAATGATGAAAAAAAGCATGCTATAGTATGCCGTCCGAGGCCATGGGCTATAGCCCATGGTCTCGGAGTGTTTTTCATCATTTTTGAGGATTTGAAAAAAAGACGAAAATCACTCCGAGACCATGGGCTATAGTCCATTGTCTCGGAGTGATTTTCATCTTTTTTTCAAATCCTCAAAAATGATGAAAAACGGCATGCTATAGTATGCCGTCCGAGGCCATGGGCTATAGCCCATGGTCTCGGAGTGTTTTTCATCATTTTTGAGGATTTGAAAAAAAGACGAAAATCACTCCGAGACCATGGGCTATAGTCCATTGTCTCGGAGTGATTTTCATCTTTTTTTCAAATCCTCAAAAATGATGAAAAACGGCATGCTATAGTATGCCGTCCGAGGCCATGGGCTATAGCCCATGGTCTCGGAGTGTTTTTCATCATTTTTGAGGATTTGAAAAAAAGACGAAAATCACTCCGAGACCATGGGCTATAGTCCATTGTCTCGGAGTGATTTTCATCTTTTTTTCAAATCCTCAAAAATGATGAAAAACGGCATGCTATAGTATGCCATCCGAGGCCATGGGCTATAGCCCATGGTCTCGGAGTGTTTTTCATCATTTTTGAGGATTTGAAAAAAAGACGAAAATCACTCCGAGACCATGGGCTATAGTCCATTGTCTCGGAGTGATTTTCATCTTTTTTTCAAATCCTCAAAAATGATGAAAAAAAGCATGCTATAGTATGCCGTCCGAGGCCATGGGCTATAGCCCATGGTCTCGGAGTGTTTTTCATCATTTTTGAGGATTTGAAAAAAAGACGAAAATCACTCCGAGACCATGGGCTATAGTCCATTGTCTCGGAGTGATTTTCATCTTTTTTTCAAATCCTCAAAAATGATGAAAAACGGCATGCTATAGTATGCCGTCCGAGGCCATGGGCTATAGCCCATGGTCTCGGAGTGTTTTTCATCATTTTTGAGGATTTGAAAAAAAGACGAAAATCACTCCGAGACCATGGGCTATAGTCCATTGTCTCGGAGTGATTTTCATCTTTTTTTCAAATCCTCAAAAATGATGAAAAAAAGCATGCTATAGTATGCCGTCCGAGGCCATGGGCTATAGCCCATGGTCTCGGAGAGTTTTTCATCATTTTTGAGGATTTGAAAAAAAGACGAAAATCACACCGAGACCATGGGCTATAGTCCATTGTCTCGGAGTGATTTTCATCTTTTTTTCAAATCCTCAAAAATGATGAAAAACGGCATGCTATAGTATGCTGTCCGAGGCCATGGGCTATAGCCCATGGTCTCGGAGTGTTTTTCATCATTTTTGAGGATTTGAAAAAAAGATGAAAATCACTCCGAGACCATGGGCTATAGTCCATTGTCTCGGAGTGATTTTCGTCTTTTTTTCAAATCCTCAAAAATGATGAAAAATGGCCTGCTATAGTATGCCATCTGAGGCCATGGGCTGAACTTGAACCCACGACCTGTGGTTCACATAGACAGCAGCTTATCACAGAGGCCAACATGCTCTCTGAGAATCTCCTCAGCTTACCATCTCTTTCCACTTCTCTTCTGGATGTTATTCTCCAAAACATGCTGCAAAGTGAAAGTAGCAGGAACTCAGCTGGATTTGGACTCACAACCTCTGGCTCACATGGACATCATCTTAACAAGGGTGCAACTGAGCTCTCAGTGATTTTTAGGTTGTAAGTTGTTCTTCTTGGTGTCACTTTTCAAATGGGGCCTTGGGATCATGTACAGAGCATTTGAATGGTGCTGTGCATCAAAGGTGTCTTTAGTGCTTTTAAGTGTTATCGTGGATGTTAATCAGATAATACAGAGGAGAAACCATGACAGGACACAGACAGCCTCCCCATTGGTGGATGTGATCCTGGCAGCCAGCCCAGGTGTGTTCTGGTCCTGTTGATTGAGCTGAGAAAAACTATAAACCTTCAAGGACAATGGACTATAACCCATGGTCTCGGAGTGATTTTCATCTTTTTTTCAAATCCTCAAAAATGATGAAAAACGGCATGCTATAGTATGCCGTCCGAGGCCATGGGCTATTGTGGAAATATCCATGATATTGGTATTGTTCAATAATGAAGGTACTATCCCAGAGTTGACTCGACAAGAGGTCACCATTACTGCTGGCAAAGCAAGTTAACAGGAAGGTGTGAAATGTGACACCTCCGTCTCCCTCTAAGAGAATGTCAGTGCTTGTAACTATTGTATGTACCAATATTTGTCTACTAAAACTCCTCAGTGTAATTATCCATTGAATGTCTAATTATTGTAATGTAGCAGTAATGTATGGATTGAATGTATAGACTTGGAGTAGTCAGACAAAGGACTGCCATAATGAAGCAAGCCGGAGAAACTTCCTCAAATAGGCCTCACACACAACGGGGGAGCTGATAAGGGCAAACTGCCGGTGAATAGCTGAAATCAGCAAACAGCAGTTGTGTAACCAGAGCCACTGTAAACCAGTTCTACTAGCCGGCCAAAGCACATGTCAGTTGTAATACTTCCTGGTCTTTCAACCAATAGAAAGGCTGTTACAATGTGCCAGCAGCCAATGATGCCAGGTTGGTACGGAACCGCCCACAGGGCGGGCTCCACTGAACAGAGATTTTATAAACCCTGCGTGGGGCTCTAGCAGTCAGATTCAAACCAACTACGAAGAATCCACACCTCATGTAACCACATGGACATGATGAACAACAACTCACATTAGACCAATGGTAATTATTGATACATAATGCAAACTATTAATAATCAATGAATAATGTGTTATCCATGTGTTGTAACCTGCCTGTAATTGACGAATGCTATGTGTATCTCTGTCTTATCTGTACAGGTTTTTTACCTAAACGAAACTAAACGAACCAACTAACTAACTAGTTAAAACTAACTAAACGTCTAACCTAAACTGGGTTAAAACTAACCCTTAAACCAATCCTAGATAAATAGTTCATGTGTTTAAATGTATGTTTGTTAAACGACAATAAAAGTATAAAAGACACTTGGGTTATATTATTTAGACAGTTTGAGTAAAGACATACTCTTTTGTGCAGTTGTGGCCTTTCAGTAGGCGTAGCTATGGACCATGATGCTATCAACTTAGCAAGTTAAATCGTGGATAGCTATAAATCTGAACAGCTATAGCCCATGGTCTCGGAGTGTTTTTCATCATTTTTGAGGATTTGAAAAAAAGACGAAAATCACTCCGAGACCATGGTCTATAGTCCATTGTCTCGGAGTGATTTTCATCTTTTTTTCAAATCCTCAAAAATGATGAAAAACGGCATGCTATAGTATGCCGTCCGAGGCCATGGGCTATAGCCCATGGTCTCGGAGTGTTTTTCATCATTTTTGAGGATTTGAAAAAAAGACGAAAATCACTCCGAGACCATGGGCTATAGTCCATTGTCTCGGAGTGATTTTCATCTTTTTTTCAAATCCTCAAAAATGATGAAAAACGGCATGCTATAGTATGCCGTCCGAGGCCATGGGCTATAGCCCATGGTCTCGGAGTGTTTTTCATCATTTTTGAGGATTTGAAAAAAAGACGAAAATCACTCCGAGACCATGGGCTATAGTCCATTGTCTCGGAGTGATTTTCGTCTTTTTTTCAAATCCTCAAAAATGATGAAAAACGGCATGCTATAGTATGCCGTCCGAGGCCATGGGCTATAGCCCATGGTCTCGGAGTGTTTTTCATCATTTTTGAGGATTTGAAAACAAGACGAAAATCACTCCGAGACCATGGGCTATAGTCCATTGTCTCGGAGTGATTTTCATCTTTTTTTCAAATCCTCAAAAATTATGAAAAACGGCATGCTATAGTATGCCGTCCGAGGCCATGGGCTATAGCCCATGGTCTCGGAGTGTTTTTCATCATTTTTGAGGATTTGAAAAAAAGACGAAAATCACTCCGAGACCATGGGCTATAGTCCATTGTCTCGGAGTGATTTTCATCTTTTTTTCAAATCCTCAAAAATGATGAAAAACGGCATGCTATAGTATGCCGTCCGAGGCCATGGGCTATAGCCCATGATCTCGGAGTGTTTTTCATAATTTTTGAGGATTTGAAAAAAAGACGAAAATCACTCCGAGACCATGGGCTATAGTCCATTGTCTCGGAGTGATTTTCATCTTTTTTTCAAATCCTCAAAAATGATGAAAAACGGCATGCTATAGTATGCCGTCCGAGGCCATGGGCTATAGCCCATGGTCTCGGAGTGTTTTTCATCATTTTTGAGGATTTGAAAAAAAGACGAAATTCACTCCGAGACCATGGGCTATAGTCCATTGTCTCGGAGTGATTTTCATCTTTTTTTCAAATCCTCAAAAATGATGAAAAACGGCATGCTATAGTATGCCGTCCGAGGCCATGGGCTATAGCCCATGGTCTCGGAGTGTTTTTCATCATTTTTGAGGATTTGAAAAAAAGACGAAAATCACTCCGAGACCATGGGCTATAGTCCATTGTCTCGGAGTGATTTTCGTCTTTTTTTCAAATCCTCAAAAATGATGAAAAACGGCATGCTATAGTATGCCGTCAGAGGCCATGGGCTATAGCCCATGGTCTCGGAGTGTTTTTCATCATTTTTTGAGGATTTGAAAAAAAGACGAAAATCACTCCGAGACCATGGGCTATAGTCCATTGTCTCGGAGTGATTTTCGTCTTTTTTTTAAATCCTCAAAAATGATGAAAAATGGCCTGCTATAGTATGCCATCTGAGGACATGGGCTGAACTTGAACCCACGACCTGTGGTTCACATAGACAGCAGCTTATCACAGAGGCCACCATGCTCTCTGAGAATCACCTCAGCTTAGCCTACCATCTGTTTCCACTTCTCTTCTGGATGTTATTCTCCAAAACATGCTGCAAAGTGAAAGTAGCAGGAACTCAGCTGGATTTGAACTCACAACCTCTGGCTCACATGGACATCATCTTAACAAGGGTGCAACTGAGCTCTCAGTGATTTTTAGGTTGTAAGTTGTTCTTCTTGGTGTCACTTTTCAAATGGGGCCTTGGGATCATGTACAGAGCATTTGAATGGTGCTGTGCATCAAAGGTGTCTTTAGTGCTTTTAAGTGTTATCGTGGATGTTAATCAGATAATACAGAGGAGAAACCATGACAGGACACAGACAGCCTCCCCATTGGTGGATGTGATCCTGGCAGCCAGCCCAGGTGTGTTCTGGTCCTGTTGATTGAGCTGAGAAAAACTATAAACCTTCGAGGACAATGGACTATAGCCCATGGTCTCGGAGTGATTTTCATCATTTTTTCAAATCCTCAAAAATGATGAAAAACGGCATGCTATAGTATGCCGTCCGAGGCCATGGGCTATAGCCCATGGTCTCGGAGTGTTTTTCATCATTTTTGAGGATTTGAAAAAAATACGAAAATCACTCCGAGACCATGGGCTATAGTCCATTGTCTCGGAGTGATTTTCATCTTTTTTTCAAATCCTCAAAAATGATGAAAAACGGCATGCTATAGTATGCCGTCTGAGGCCATGGGCTATAGCCCATGGTCTCGGAGTGTTTTTCATCATTTTTGAGGATTTGAAAAAAAGACGAAAATCACTCCGAGACCATGGGCTATAGTCCATGGTCCCGGAGTGTTTTTCATCATTTTTGAGGATTTGAAAAAAAGACGAAAATCACTCCGAGACCATGGGATATAGTCCATTGTCTCGGAGTGATTTTCGTCTTTTTTTTAAATCCTCAAAAATGATGAAAAATGGCCTGCTATAGTATGCCATCTGAGGCCATGGGCTGAACTTGAACCCACGACCTGTGGTTCACATAGACAGCAGCTTATCACAGAGGCCACCATGCTCTCTGAGAATCTCCTCAGCTTACCATCTCTTTCCACTTCTCTTCTGGATGTTATTCTCCAAAACATGCTGCAAAGTGAAAGTAGAAGGAACTCAGCTGGATTTGAACTCACAACCTCTGGCTCACATGGACATAATCTTAACAAGGGTGCCACTGAGCTCTCAGTGATTTTTAGGTTGTAAGTTGTTCTTCTTGGTGTCACTTTTCAAATGGGGCCTTGGGATCATGTACAGAGCATTTGAATGGTGCTGTGCATCAAAGGTGTCTTTAGTGCTTTTAAGTGTTATCGTGGATGTTAATCAGATAATACAGAGGAGAAACCATGACAGGACACAGACAGCCTCCCCATTGGTGGATGTGATCCTGGCAGCCAGCCCAGGTGTGTTCTGGTCCTGTTGATTGAGCTGAGAAAAACTATAAACCTTCAAGGACAATGGACTATAACCCATGGTCTCGGAGTGATTTTCATCTTTTTTTCAAATCCTCAAAAATGATGAAAAACGGCATGCTATAGTATGCCGTCCGAGGCCATGGGCTATAGCCCATGGTCTCGGAGTGTTTTTCATCATTTTTGAGGATTTGAAAAAAAGACGAAAATCACTCCGAGACCATGGGCTATAGTCCATTGTCTCGGAGTGATTTTCATCTTTTTTTCAAATCCTCAAAAATGATGAAAAACGGCATGCTATAGTATGCCGTCCGAGGCCATGGGCTATAGCCCATGGTCTCGGAGTGTTTTTCATCATTTTTTAGGATTTGAAAAAAAGACGAAAATCACTCCGAGACCATGGGCTATAGTCCATTGTCTATAGCCCATGGTCTCGGAGTGTTTTTCATCATTTTTTGAGGATTTGAAAAAAAGACGAAAATCACTCCGAGACCATGGGCTATAGTCCATTGTCTCGGAGTGATTTTCGTCTTTTTTTTAAATCCTCAAAAATGATGAAAAATGGCCTGCTATAGTATGCCATCTGAGGACATGGGCTGAACTTGAACCCACGACCTGTGGTTCACATAGACAGCAGCTTATCACAGAGGCCACCATGCTCTCTGAGAATCACCTCAGCTTAGCCTACCATCTGTTTCCACTTCTCTTCTGGATGTTATTCTCCAAAACATGCTGCAAAGTGAAAGTAGCAGGAACTCAGCTGGATTTGAACTCACAACCTCTGGCTCACATGGACATCATCTTAACAAGGGTGCAACTGAGCTCTCAGTGATTTTTAGGTTGTAAGTTGTTCTTCTTGGTGTCACTTTTCAAATGGGGCCTTGGGATCATGTACAGAGCATTTGAATGGTGCTGTGCATCAAAGGTGTCTTTAGTGCTTTTAAGTGTTATCGTGGATGTTAATCAGATAATACAGAGGAGAAACCATGACAGGACACAGACAGCCTCCCCATTGGTGGATGTGATCCTGGCAGCCAGCCCAGGTGTGTTCTGGTCCTGTTGATTGAGCTGAGAAAAACTATAAACCTTCGAGGACAATGGACTATAGCCCATGGTCTCGGAGTGATTTTCATCATTTTTTCAAATCCTCAAAAATGATGAAAAACGGCATGCTATAGTATGCCGTCCGAGGCCATGGGCTATAGCCCATGGTCTCGGAGTGTTTTTCATCATTTTTGAGGATTTGAAAAAAATACGAAAATCACTCCGAGACCATGGGCTATAGTCCATTGTCTCGGAGTGATTTTCATCTTTTTTTCAAATCCTCAAAAATGATGAAAAACGGCATGCTATAGTATGCCGTCTGAGGCCATGGGCTATAGCCCATGGTCTCGGAGTGTTTTTCATCATTTTTGAGGATTTGAAAAAAAGACGAAAATCACTCCGAGACCATGGGCTATAGTCCATGGTCCCGGAGTGTTTTTCATCATTTTTGAGGATTTGAAAAAAAGACGAAAATCACTCCGAGACCATGGGATATAGTCCATTGTCTCGGAGTGATTTTCGTCTTTTTTTTAAATCCTCAAAAATGATGAAAAATGGCCTGCTATAGTATGCCATCTGAGGCCATGGGCTGAACTTGAACCCACGACCTGTGGTTCACATAGACAGCAGCTTATCACAGAGGCCACCATGCTCTCTGAGAATCTCCTCAGCTTACCATCTCTTTCCACTTCTCTTCTGGATGTTATTCTCCAAAACATGCTGCAAAGTGAAAGTAGAAGGAACTCAGCTGGATTTGAACTCACAACCTCTGGCTCACATGGACATAATCTTAACAAGGGTGCCACTGAGCTCTCAGTGATTTTTAGGTTGTAAGTTGTTCTTCTTGGTGTCACTTTTCAAATGGGGCCTTGGGATCATGTACAGAGCATTTGAATGGTGCTGTGCATCAAAGGTGTCTTTAGTGCTTTTAAGTGTTATCGTGGATGTTAATCAGATAATACAGAGGAGAAACCATGACAGGACACAGACAGCCTCCCCATTGGTGGATGTGATCCTGGCAGCCAGCCCAGGTGTGTTCTGGTCCTGTTGATTGAGCTGAGAAAAACTATAAACCTTCAAGGACAATGGACTATAACCCATGGTCTCGGAGTGATTTTCATCTTTTTTTCAAATCCTCAAAAATGATGAAAAACGGCATGCTATAGTATGCCGTCCGAGGCCATGGGCTATAGCCCATGGTCTCGGAGTGTTTTTCATCATTTTTGAGGATTTGAAAAAAAGACGAAAATCACTCCGAGACCATGGGCTATAGTCCATTGTCTCGGAGTGATTTTCATCTTTTTTTCAAATCCTCAAAAATGATGAAAAACGGCATGCTATAGTATGCCGTCCGAGGCCATGGGCTATAGCCCATGGTCTCGGAGTGTTTTTCATCATTTTTTAGGATTTGAAAAAAAGACGAAAATCACTCCGAGACCATGGGCTATAGTCCATTGTCTCGGAGTGATTTTCATCTTTTTTTCAAATCCTCAAAAATGATGAAAAACGGCATGCTATAGTATGCCGTCCGAGGCCATGGGCTATAGCCCATGATCTCGGAGTGTTTTTCATAATTTTTGAGGATTTGAAAAAAAGACGAAAATCACTCCGAGACCATGGGCTATAGTCCATTGTCTCGGAGTGATTTTCATCTTTTTTTCAAATCCTCAAAAATGATGAAAAACGGCATGCTATAGTATGCCGTCCGAGGCCATGGGCTATAGCCCATGGTCTCGGAGTGTTTTTCATCATTTTTGAGGATTTGAAAAAAAGACGAAAATCACTCCGAGACCATGGGCTATAGTCCATTGTCTCGGAGTGATTTTCGTCTTTTTTTCAAATCCTCAAAAATGATGAAAAACGGCATGCTATAGTATGCCGTCCGAGGCCATGGGCTATAGCCCATGGTCTCGGAGTGTTTTTCATCATTTTTTGAGGATTTGAAAAAAAGACGAAAATCACTCCGAGACCATGGGCTATAGTCCATTGTCTCGGAGTGATTTTCGTCTTTTTTTTAAATCCTCAAAAATGATGAAAAATGGCCTGCTATAGTATGCCATCTGAGGACATGGGCTGAACTTGAACCCACGACCTGTGGTTCACATAGACAGCAGCTTATCACAGAGGCCACCATGCTCTCTGAGAATCTCCTCAGCTTACCATCTCTTTCCACTTCTCTTCTGGATGTTATTCTCCAAAACATGCTGCAAAGTGAAAGTAGCAGGAACTCAGCTGGATTTGAACTCACAACCTCTGGCTCACATGGACATCATCTTAACAAGGGTGCAACTGAGCTCTCAGTGATTTTTAGGTTGTAAGTTGTTCTTCTTGGTGTCACTTTTCAAATGGGGCCTTGGGATCATGTACAGAGCATTTGAATGGTGCTGTGCATCAAAGGTGTCTTTAGTGCTTTTAAGTTTTATCGTGGATGTTAATCAGATAATACAGAGGAGAAACCATGACAGGACACAGACAGCCTCCCCATTGGTGGATGTGATCCTGGCAGCCAGCCCAGGTGTGTTCTGGTCCTGTTGATTGAGCTGAGAAAAACTATAAACCTTCGAGGACAATGGACTATAGCCCATGGTCTCGGAGTGATTTTAATCATTTTTTCAAATCCTCAAAAATGATGAAAAACGGCATGCTATAGTATGCCGTCCGAGGCCATGGGCTATAGCCCATGGTCTCGGAGTGTTTTTCATCATTTTTGAGGATTTGAAAAAAAGACGAAAATCACTCCGAGACCATGGGCTATAGTCCATTGTCTCGGAGTGATTTTCATCTTTTTTTCAAATCCTCAAAAATGATGAAAAACGGCATGCTATAGTATGCCGTCCGAGGCCATGGGCTATAGCCCATGGTCTCGGAGTGTTTTTCATCATTTTTGAGGATTTGAAAAAAAGACGAAAATCACTCCGAGACCATGGGCTATAGTCCATTGTCTCAGAGTGATTTTCATCTTTTTTTCAAATCCTCAAAAATTATGAAAAACGGCATGCTATAGTATGCCGTCCGAGGCCATGGGCTATAGCCCATGATCTCGGAGTGTTTTTCATCATTTTTGAGGATTTGAAAAAAAGACGAAAATCACTCCGAGACCATGGGCTATAGTCCATTGTCTCGGAGTGATTTTCATCTTTTTTTCAAATCCTCAAAAATGATGAAAAACGGCATGCTATAGTATGCCGTCCGAGGCCATGGGCTATAGCCCATGGTCTCGGAGTGTTTTTCATCATTTTTGAGGATTTGAAAACAAGACGAAAATCACTCCGAGACCATGGGCTATAGTCCATTGTCTCGGAGTGATTTTCGTCTTTTTTTCAAATCCTCAAAAATGATGAAAAACGGCATGCTATAGTATGCCGTCCGAGGCCATGGGCTTTAGCCCATGGTCTCGGAGTGTTTTTCATCATTTTTGAGGATTTGAAAAAAAGACGAAAATCACTCCGAGACCATGGGCTATAGTCCATTGTCTCGGAGTGATTTTCATCTTTTTTTCAAATCCTCAAAAATTATGAAAAACGGCATGCTATAGTATGCCGTCAGAGGCCATGGGCTATAGCCCATGGTCTCGGAGTGTTTTTCATCATTTTTTGAGGATTTGAAAAAAAGACGAAAATCACTCCGAGACCATGGGCTATAGTCCATTGTCTCGGAGTGATTTTCGTCTTTTTTTTTAATCCTCAAAAATGATGAAAAATGGCCTGCTATAGTATGCCATCTGAGGACATGGGCTGAACTTGAACCCACGACCTGTGGTTCACATAGACAGCAGCTTATCACAGAGGCCACCATGCTCTCTGAGAATCTCCTCAGCTTACCATCTCTTTCCACTTCTCTTCTGGATGTTATTCTCCAAAACATGCTGCAAAGTGAAAGTAGCAGGAACTCAGCTGGATTTGAACTCACAACCTCTGGCTCACATGGACATCATCTTAACAAGGGTGCAACTGAGCTCTCAGTGATTTTTAGGTTGTAAGTTGTTCTTCTTGGTGTCACTTTTCAAATGGGGCCTTGGGATCATGTACAGAGCATTTGAATGGTGCTGTGCATCAAAGGTGTCTTTAGTGCTTTTAAGTGTTATCGTGGATGTTAATCAGATAATACAGAGGAGAAACCATGACAGGACACAGACAGCCTCCTCATTGGTGGATGTGATCCTGGCAGCCAGCCCAGGTGTGTTCTGGTCCTGTTGATTGAGCTGAGAAAAACTATAAACCTTCAAGGACAATGGACTATAACCCATGGTCTCGGAGTGATTTTCATCTTTTTTTCAAATCCTCAAAAATGATGAAAAACGGCATGCTATAGTATGCCGTCCGAGGCCATGGGCTATAGCCCATGGTCTCGGAGTGTTTTTCATCATTTTTGAGGATTTGAAAAAAAGACGAAAATCACGCCGAGACCATGGGCTATAGTCCATTGTCTCGGAGTGATTTTCGTCTTTTTTTCAAATCCTCAAAAATGATGAAAAATGGCCTGCTATAGTATGCCATCTGAGGCCATGGGCTATAGCCCATGGTCTCGGAGTGTTTTTCATCATTTTTGAGGATTTGAAAAAAAGACGAAAATAACTCCGAGACCATGGGCTATAGTCCATTGTCTCGGAGTGATTTTCATCTTTTTTTCAAATCCTCAAAAATGATGAAAAACGGCATGCTATAGTATGCCGTCCGAGGCCATGGGCTATAGCCCATGATCTCGGAGTGTTTTTCATCATTTTTGAGGATTTGAAAAAAAGACGAAAATCACTCCGAGACCATGGGCTATAGTCCATTGTCTCGGAGTGATTTTCATCTTTTTTTCAAATCCTCAAAAATGATGAAAAACGGCATGCTATAGTATGCCGTCCGAGGCCATGGGCTATAGCCCATGATCTCGGAGTGTTTTTCATCATTTTTGAGGATTTGAAAAAAAGACGAAAATCACTCCGAGACCATGGGCTATAGTCCATTGTCTCGGAGTGATTTTCATCTTTTTTTCAAATCCTCAAAAATGATGAAAAACGGCATGCTATAGTATGCTGTCCGAGGCCATGGGCTATAGCCCATGGTCTCGGAGTGTTTTTCATCATTTTTGAGGATTTGAAAACAAGACGAAAATCACTCCGAGACCATGGGCTATAGTCCATTGTCTCGGAGTGATTTTCGTCTTTTTTTCAAATCCTCAAAAATGATGAAAAACGGCATGCTATAGTATGCCGTCCGAGGCCATGGGCTTTAGCCCATGGTCTCGGAGTGTTTTTCATCATTTTTGAGGATTTGAAAAAAAGACGAAAATCACTCCGAGACCATGGGCTATAGTCCATTGTCTCGGAGTGATTTTCATCTTTTTTTCAAATCCTCAAAAATTATGAAAAACGGCATGCTATAGTATGCCGTCAGAGGCCATGGGCTATAGCCCATGGTCTCGGAGTGTTTTTCATCATTTTTTGAGGATTTGAAAAAAAGACGAAAATCACTCCAAGACCATGGGCTATAGTCCATTGTCTCGGAGTGATTTTCGTCTTTTTTTTAAATCCTCAAAAATGATGAAAAATGGCCTGCTATAGTATGCCATCTGAGGACATGGGCTGAACTTGAACCCACGACCTGTGGTTCACATAGACAGCAGCTTATCACAGAGGCCACCATGCTCTCTGAGAATCTCCTCAGCTTACCATCTCTTTCCACTTCTCTTCTGGATGTTATTCTCCAAAACATGCTGCAAAGTGAAAGTAGCAGGAACTCAGCTGGATTTGAACTCACAACCTCTGGCTCACATGGACATCATCTTAACAAGGGTGCAACTGAGCTCTCAGTGATTTTTAGGTTGTAAGTTGTTCTTCTTGGTGTCACTTTTCAAATGGGGCCTTGGGATCATGTACAGAGCATTTGAATGGTGCTGTGCATCAAAGGTGTCTTTAGTGCTTTTAAGTGTTATCGTGGATGTTAATCAGATAATACAGAGGAGAAACCATGACAGGACACAGACAGCCTCCTCATTGGTGGATGTGATCCTGGCAGCCAGCCCAGGTGTGTTCTGGTCCTGTTGATTGAGCTGAGAAAAACTATAAACCTTCAAGGACAATGGACTATAACCCATGGTCTCGGAGTGATTTTCATCTTTTTTTCAAATCCTCAAAAATGATGAAAAACGGCATGCTATAGTATGCCGTCCGAGGCCATGGGCTATAGCCCATGGTCTCGGAGTGTTTTTCATCATTTTTGAGGATTTGAAAAAAAGACGAAAATCACTCCGAGACCATGGGCTATAGTCCATTGTCTCGGAGTGATTTTCATCTTTTTTTCAAATCCTCAAAAATGATGAAAAACGGCATGCTATAGTATGCCGTCCGAGGCCATGGGCTATAGCCCATGGTCTCGGAGTGTTTTTCATCATTTTTGAGGATTTGAAAAAAAGACGAAAATCACTCCGAGACCATGGGCTATAGTCCATTGTCTCGGAGTGATTTTCATCTTTTTTTCAAATCCTCAAAAATGATGAAAAACGGCATGCTATAGTATGCCGTCCGAGGCCATGGGCTATAGCCCATGATCTCGGAGTGTTTTTCATCATTTTTGAGGATTTGAAAAAAAGACGAAAATCACTCCGAGACCATGGACTATAGTCCATTGTCTCGGAGTGATTTTCATCTTTTTTTCAAATCCTCAAAAATGATGAAAAACGGCATGCTATAGTATGCCGTCCGAGGCCATGGGCTATAGCCCATGGTCTCGGAGTGTTTTTCATCATTTTTGAGGATTTGAAAACAAGACGAAAATCACTCCGAGACCATGGGCTATAGTCCATTGTCTCGGAGTGATTTTCGTCTTTTTTTCAAATCCTCAAAAATGATGAAAAACGGCATGCTATAGTATGCCGTCCGAGGCCATGGGCTTTAGCCCATGGTCTCGGAGTGTTTTTCATCATTTTTGAGGATTTGAAAAAAAGACGAAAATCACTCCGAGACCATGGGCTATAGTCCATTGTCTCGGAGTGATTTTCATCTTTTTTTCAAATCCTCAAAAATTATGAAAAACGGCATGCTATAGTATGCCGTCAGAGGCCATGGGCTATAGCCCATGGTCTCGGAGTGTTTTTCATCATTTTTTGAGGATTTGAAAAAAAGACGAAAATCACTCCAAGACCATGGGCTATAGTCCATTGTCTCGGAGTGATTTTCGTCTTTTTTTTAAATCCTCAAAAATGATGAAAAATGGCCTGCTATAGTATGCCATCTGAGGACATGGGCTGAACTTGAACCCACGACCTGTGGTTCACATAGACAGCAGCTTATCACAGAGGCCACCATGCTCTCTGAGAATCTCCTCAGCTTACCATCTCTTTCCACTTCTCTTCTGGATGTTATTCTCCAAAACATGCTGCAAAGTGAAAGTAGCAGGAACTCAGCTGGATTTGAACTCACAACCTCTGGCTCACATGGACATCATCTTAACAAGGGTGCAACTGAGCTCTCAGTGATTTTTAGGTTGTAAGTTGTTCTTCTTGGTGTCACTTTTCAAATGGGGCCTTGGGATCATGTACAGAGCATTTGAATGGTGCTGTGCATCAAAGGTGTCTTTAGTGCTTTTAAGTGTTATCGTGGATGTTAATCAGATAATACAGAGGAGAAACCATGACAGGACACAGACAGCCTCCTCATTGGTGGATGTGATCCTGGCAGCCAGCCCAGGTGTGTTCTGGTCCTGTTGATTGAGCTGAGAAAAACTATAAACCTTCAAGGACAATGGACTATAACCCATGGTCTCGGAGTGATTTTCATCTTTTTTTCAAATCCTCAAAAATGATGAAAAACGGCATGCTATAGTATGCCGTCCGAGGCCATGGGCTATAGCCCATGGTCTCGGAGTGTTTTTCATCATTTTTGAGGATTTGAAAAAAAGACGAAAATCACTCCGAGACCATGGGCTATAGTCCATTGTCTCGGAGTGATTTTCATCTTTTTTTCAAATCCTCAAAAATGATGAAAAACGGCATGCTATAGTATGCCGTCCGAGGCCATGGGCTATAGCCCATGGTCTCGGAGTGTTTTTCATCATTTTTGAGGATTTGAAAAAAAGACGAAAATCACTCCGAGACCATGGGCTATAGTCCATTGTCTCGGAGTGATTTTCATCTTTTTTTCAAATCCTCAAAAATGATGAAAAACGGCATGCTATAGTATGCCGTCCGAGGCCATGGGCTATAGCCCATGAACTCGGAGTGTTTTTCATCATTTTTGAGGATTTGAAAAAAAAAGACGAAAATCACTCCGAGACCATGGGCTATAGTCCATTGTCTCGGAGTGATTTTCATCTTTTTTTCAAATCCTCAAAAATGATGAAAAACGGCATGCTATAGTATGCCGTCCGAGGCCATGGGCTATAGCCCATGGTCTCGGAGTGTTTTTCATCATTTTTGAGGATTTGAAAAAAAGACGAAAATCACTCCGAGACCATGGGCTATAGTCCATTGTCTCGGAGTGATTTTCATCTTTTTTTCAAATCCTCAAAAATGATGAAAAACGGCATGCTATAGTATGCCGTCCGAGGCCATGGGCTTTAGCCCATGGTCTCGGAGTGTTTTTCATCATTTTTGAGGATTTGAAAAAAAGACGAAAATCACTCCGAGACCATGGGCTATAGTCCATTGTCTCGGAGTGATTTTCATCTTTTTTTCAAATCCTCAAAAATGATGAAAAACGGCATGCTATAGTATGCCGTCCGAGGCCATGGGCTATAGCCCATGGTCTCGGAGTGTTTTTCATCATTTTTGAGGATTTGAAAAAAAGACGAAAATCACTCCGAGACCATGGGCTATAGTCCATTGTCTCGGAGTGATTTTCATCTTTTTTTCAAATCCTCAAAAATGATGAAAAACGGCATGCTATAGTATGCCGTCCGAGGCCATGGGCTATAGCCCATGGTCTCGGAGTGTTTTTCATCATTTTTGAGGATTTGAAAAAAAGACGAAAATCACTCCGAGACCATGGGCTATAGTCCATTGTCTCGGAGTGATTTTCATCTTTTTTTCAAATCCTCAAAAATGATGAAAAACGGCATGCTATAGTATGCCGTCCGAGGCCATGGGCTATAGCCCATGAACTCGGAGTGTTTTTCATCATTTTTGAGGATTTGAAAAAAAGACGAAAATCACTCCGAGACCATGGGCTATAGTCCATTGTCTCGGAGTGATTTTCATCTTTTTTTCAAATCCTCAAAAATGATGAAAAACGGCATGCTATAGTATGCCGTCCGAGGCCATGGGCTATAGCCCATGGTCTCGGAGTGTTTTTCATCATTTTTGAGGATTTGAAAAAAAGACGAAAATCACTCCGAGACCATGGGCTATAGTCCATTGTCTCGGAGTGATTTTCATCTTTTTTTCAAATCCTCAAAAATTATGAAAAACGGCATGCTATAGTATGCCGTCCGAGGCCATGGGCTATAGCCCATGGTCTCGGAGTGTTTTTCATCATTTTTGAGGATTTGAAAAAAAGACGAAAATCACTCCGAGACCATGGGCTATAGTCCATTGTCTCGGAGTGATTTTCGTCTTTTTTTCAAATCCTCAAAAATGATGAAAAACGGAATGCTATAGTATGCCGTCCGAGGCCATGGGCTTTAGCCCATGGTCTCGGAGTGTTTTTCATCATTTTTGAGGATTTGAAAAAAAGACGAAAATCACTCCGAGACCATGGGCTATAGTCCATTGTCTCGGAGTGATTTTCATCTTTTTTTTAAATCCTCAAAAATTATGAAAAACGGCATGCTATAGTATGCCGTCAGAGTCCATGGGCTATAGCCCATGGTCTCGGAGTGTTTTTCATCATTTTTTGAGGATTTGAAAAAAAGACGAAAATCACTCCGAGACCATGGGCTATAGTCCATTGTCTCGGAGTGATTTTCGTCTTTTTTTTAAATCCTCAAAAATGATGAAAAATGGCCTGCTATAGTATGCCATCTGAGGACATGGGCTGAACTTGAACCCACGACCTGTGGTTCACATAGACAGCAGCTTATCACAGAGGCCACCATGCTCTCTGAGAATCTCCTCAGCTTACCATCTGTTTCCACTTCTCTTCTGGATGTTATTCTCCAAAACATGCTGCAAAGTGAAAGTAGCAGGAACTCAGCTGGATTTGAACTCACAACCTCTGGCTCACATGGACATCATCTTAACAAGGGTGCAACTGAGCTCTCAGTGATTTTTAGGTTGTAAGTTGTTCTTCTTGGTGTCACTTTTCAAATGGGGCCTTGGGATCATGTACAGAGCATTTGAATGGTGCTGTGCATCAAAGGTGTCTTTAGTGCTTTTAAGTGTTATCGTGGATGTTAATCAGATAATACAGAGGAGAAACCATGACAGGACACAGACAGCCTCCCCATTGGTGGATGTGATCCTGGCAGCCAGCCCAGGTGTGTTCTGGTCCTGTTGATTGAGCTGAGAAAAACTATAAACCTTCGAGGACAATGGACTATAGCCCATGGTCTCGGAGTGATTTTCATCATTTTTTCAAATCCTCAAAAATGATGAAAAACGGCATGCTATAGTATGCAGTCCGAGGCCATGGGCTATAGCCCATGGTCTCTGAGTGTTTTTCATCATTTTTGAGGATTTGAAAAAAATACGAAAATCACTCCGAGACCATGGGCTATAGTCCATTGTCTCGGAGTGATTTTCATCTTTTTTTCAAATCCTCAAAAATGATGAAAAACGGCATGCTATAGTATGCCGTCCGAGGCCATGGGCTATAGCCCATGGTCTCGGAGTGTTTTTCATCATTTTTGAGGATTTGAAAAAAATACGAAAATCACTCCGAGACCATGGGATATAGTCCATTGTCTCGGAGTGATTTTCGTCTTTTTTTTAAATCCTCAAAAATGATGTAAAATGGCCTGCTATAGTATGCCATCTGAGGCCATGGGCTGAACTTGAACCCACGACCTGTGGTTCACATAGACAGCAGCTTATCACAGAGGCCACCATGCTCTCTGAGAATCTCCTCAGCTTACCATCTCTTTCCACTTATCTTCTGGATGTTATTCTCCAAAACATGCTGCAAAGTGAAAGTAGCAGGAACTCAGCTGGATTTGAACTCACAACCTCTGGCTCACATGGACATCATCTTAACAAGGGTGCAACTGAGCTCTCAGTGATTTTTAGGTTGTAAGTTGTTCTTCTTGGTGTCACTTTTCAAATGGGGCCTTTGGATCATGTACAGAGCATTTGAATGGTGCTGTGCATCAAAGGTGTCTTTAGTGCTTTTAAGTGTTATCGTGGATGTTAATAAGATAATACAGAGGAGAAACCATGACAGGACACAGACAGCCTCCCCATTGGTGGATGTGATCCTGGCAGCCAGCCCAGGTGTGTTCTGGTCCTGTTGATTGAGCTGAGAAAAACTATAAACCTTCAAGGACAATGGACTATAGCCCATGGTCTCGGAGTGATTTTCATCATTTTTTCAAATCCTCAAAAATGATGAAAAACGGCATGCTATAGTATGCCGTCCGAGGCCATGGGCTATAGCCCATGGTCTCGGAGTGTTTTTCATCATTTTTGAGGATTTGAAAAAAAGACGAAAATCACTCCGAGACCATGGGCTATAGTCCATTGTCTCGGAGTGATTTTCATCTTTTTTTCAAATCCTCAAAAATGATGAAAAAAAGCATGCTATAGTATGCCGTCCGAGGCCATGGGCTATAGCCCATGGTCCCGGAGTGTTTTTCATCATTTTTGAGGATTTGAAAAAAAGACGAAAATCACTCCGAGACCATGGGCTATAGTCCATTGTCTCGGAGTGATTTTCGTCTTTTTTTCAAATCCTCAAAAATGATGAAAAATGGCCTGCTATAGTATGCCATCTGAGGCCATGGGCTGAACTTGAACCCACGACCTGTGGTTCACATAGACAGCAGCTTATCACAGAGGCAACCATGCTCTCTGAGAATCTCCTCAGCTTACCATCTCTTTCCACTTCTCTTCTGGATGTTATTCTCCAAAACATGCTGCAAAGTGAAAGTAGCAGGAACTCAGCTGGATTTGAACTCACAACCTCTGGCTCACATGGACATAATCTTAACAAGGGTGCCACTGAGCTCTCAGTGATTTTTAGGTTGTAAGTTGTTCTTCTTGGTGTCACTTTTCAAATGGGGCCTTGGGATCATGTACAGAGCATTTGAATGGTGCTGTGCATCAAAGGTGTCTTTAGTGCTTTTAAGTGTTATCGTGGATGTTAATCAGATAATACAGAGGAGAAACCATGACAGGACACAGACAGCCTCCCCATTGGTGGATGTGATCCTGGCAGCCAGCCCAGGTGTGTTCTGGTCCTGTTGATTGAGCTGAGAAAAACTATAAACCTTCAAGGACAATGGACTATAACCCATGGTCTCGGAGTGATTTTCATCTTTTTTTCAAATCCTCAAAAATGATGAAAAACGGCATGCTATAGTAAGCCTTCCGAGGCCATGGGCTATAGCCCATGGTCTCGGAGTGTTTTTCATCATTTTTGAGGATTTGAAAAAAAGACGAAAATCACTCCGAGACCATGGGCTATAGTCCATTGTCTCGGAGTGATTTTCATCTTTTTTTCAAATCCTCAAAAATGATGAAAAACGGCATGCTATAGTATGCCGTCCGAGGCCATGGGCTATAGCCCATGATCTCGGAGTGTTTTTCATCATTTTTGAGGATTTGAAAAAAAGACGAAAATCACTCCGAGACCATGGGCTATAGTCCATTGTCGCGGAGTGATTTTCATCTTTTTTTCAAATCCTCAAAAATGATGAAAAACGGCATGCTATAGTATGCCGTCCGAGGCCATGGGCTATAGCCCATGGTCTCGGAGTGTTTTTCATCATTTTTGAGGATTTGAAAAAAAGACGAAAATCACTCCGAGACCATGGGCTATAGTCCATTGTCTCGGAGTGATTTTCGTCTTTTTTTCAAATCCTCAAAAATGATGAAAAACGGCATGCTATAGTATGCCGTCCGAGGCCATGGGCTATAGCCCATGGTCTCGGAGTGTTTTTCATCATTTTTGAGGATTTGAAAAAAAGACGAAAATCACTCCGAGACCATGGGCTATAGTCCATTGTCTCGGAGTGATTTTCGTCTTTTTTTCAAATCCTCAAAAATGATGAAAAACGGCATGCTATAGTATGCCGTCCGAGGCCATGGGCTTTAGCCCATGGTCTCGGAGTGTTTTTCATCATTTTTGAGGATTTGAAAAAAAGACGAAAATCACTCCGAGACCATGGGCTATAGTCCATTGTCTCGGAGTGATTTTCATCTTTTTTTTAAATCCTCAAAAATTATGAAAAACGGCATGCTATAGTATGCCGTCAGAGGCCATGGGCTATAGCCCATGGTCTCGGAGTGTTTTTCATCATTTTTTGAGGATTTGAAAAAAAGACGAAAATCACTCCGAGACCATGGGCTATAGTCCATTGTCTCGGAGTGATTTTCGTCTTTTTTTTAAATCCTCAAAAATGATGAAAAATGGCCTGCTATAGTATGCTATCTGAGGACATGGGCTGAACTTGAACCCACGACCTGTGGTTCACATAGACAGCAGCTTATCACAGAGGCCACCATGCTCTCTGAGAATCTCCTCAGCTTACCATCTCTTTCCACTTCTCTTCTGGATGTTATTCTCCAAAACATGCTGCAAAGTGAAAGTAGCAGGAACTCAGCTGGATTTGAACTCACAACCTCTGGCTCACATGGACATCATCTTAACAAGGGTGCAACTGAGCTCTCAGTGATTTTTAGGTTGTAAGTTGTTCTTCTTGGTGTCACTTTTCAAATGGGGCCTTGGGATCATGTACAGAGCATTTGAATGGTGCTGTGCATCAAAGGTGTCTTTAGTGCTTTTAAGTGTTATCGTGGATGTTAATCAGATAATACAGAGGAGAAACCATGACAGGACACAGACAGCCTCCCCATTGGTGGATGTGATCCTGGAAGCCAGCCAAGGTGTGTTCTGGTCCTGTTGATTGAGCTGAGAAAAACTATAAACCTTCGAGGACAATGGACTATAGCCCATGGTCTCGGAGTGATTTTCGTCTTTTTTTCAAATCCTCAAAAATGATGAAAAACGGCATGCTATAGTATGCCGTCCGAGGCCATGGGCTTTAGCCCATGGTCTCGGAGTGTTTTTCATCATTTTTGAGGATTTGAAAAAAAGACGAAAATCACTCCGAGACCATGGGCTATAGTCCATTGTCTCGGAGTGATTTTCATCTTTTTTTCAAATCCTCAAAAATGATGAAAAACGGCATGCTATAGTATGCCGTCCGAGGCCATGGGCTGTAGCCCATGGTCTCGGAGTGTTTTTCATCATTTTTGAGGATTTGAAAAAAAGACGAAAATCACTCCGAGACCATGGGCTATAGTCCATTGTCTCGGAGTGATTTTCATCTTTTTTTCAAATCCTCAAAAATGATGAAAAACGGCATGCTATAGTATGCCGTCCGAGGCCATGGGCTATAGCCCATGGTCTCGGAGTGTTTTTCATCATTTTTGAGGATTTGAAAAAAAGACGAAAATCACGCCGAGACCATGGGCTATAGTCCATTGTCTCGGAGTGATTTTCGTCTTTTTTTCAAATCCTCAAAAATGATGAAAAATGGCCTGCTATAGTATGCCATCTGAGGCCATGGGCTATAGCCCATGGTCTCGGAGTGTTTTTCATCATTTTTGAGGATTTGAAAAAAAGACGAAAATCACGCCGAGACCATGGGCTATAGTCCATTGTCTCGGAGTGATTTTCGTCTTTTTTTCAAATCCTCAAAAATGATGAAAAATGGCCTGCTATAGTATGCCATCTGAGGCCATGGGCTATAGCCCATGGTCTCGGAGTGTTTTTCATCATTTTTGAGGATTTGAAAAAAAGACGAAAATCACTCCGAGACCATGGGCTATAGTCCATTGTCTCGGAGTGATTTTCGTCTTTTTTTCAAATCCTCAAAAATGATGAAAAATGGCCTGCTATAGTATGCCATCTGATGCCATGGGCTGAACTTGAACCCAAGACCTGTGGTTCACATAGACAGCAGCTTATCACAGAGGCCACCATGCTCTCTGAGAATCTCCTCAGCTTACCATCTCTTTCCACTTCTCTTCTGGATGTTATTCTCCAAAACATGCTGCAAAGTGAAAGTAGCAGGAACTCAGCTGGATTTGAACTCACAACCTCTGGCTCACATGGACATAATCTTAACAAGGGTGCCACTGAGCTCTCAGTGATTTTTAGGTTGTAAGTAGTTCTTCTTGGTGTCACTTTTCAAATGGGGCCTTGGGATCATGTACAGAGCATTTGAATGGTGCTGTGCATCAAAGGTGTCTTTAGTGCTTTTAAGTGTTATCGTGGATGTTAATCAGATAATACAGAGGAGAAACCATGACAGGACACAGACAGCCTCCCCATTGGTGGATGTGATCCTGGCAGCCAGCCCAGGTGTGTTCTGGTCCTGTTGATTGAGCTGAGAAAAACTGTAAACCTTCAAGGACAATGGACTATAACCCATGGTCTCGGAGTGATTTTCATCTTTTTTTCAAATCCTCAAAAATGATGAAAAACGGCATGCTATAGTATGCCGTCCGAGGCCATGGGCTATAGCCCATGGTCTCGGAGAGTTTTTCATCATTTTTGAGGATTTGAAAAAAATATGAAAATCACTCCGAGACAATGGACTATAGCCCATGGTCTCGGAGTGATTTTCGTCTTTTTTTCAAATCCTCAAAAATGATGAAAAACGGCATGCTATAGTATGCCGTCCGAGGCCATGGGCTATAGCCCATTGTCTCGGAGTGATTTACATCTTTTTTTCAAGTCCTCAAAAATGATGAAAAACGGCATGCTATAGTATGCCGTCCGAGGCCATGGGCTAGCCCATGATCTCGGAGTGTTTTTCATCATTTTTGAGGATTTGAAAAAAAGACGAAAATCACTCCGAGACCATGGGCTATAGTCCATTGTCTCGGAGTGATTTTCATCTTTTTTTCAAATCCTCAAAAATGATGAAAAATGGCCTGCTATAATATGCCATCTGAGGCCATGGGCTATAGCCCATGGTCTCGGAGTGTTTTTCATCATTTTTGAGGATTTGAAAAAAAGACGAAAATCACGCCGAGACCATGGGCTATAGTCCATTGTCTCGGAGTGATTTTCGTCTTTTTTTCAAATCCTCAAAAATGATGAAAAATGGCCTGCTATAGTATGCCATCTGAGGCCATGGGCTATAGCCCATGGTCTCGGAGTGTTTTTCATCATTTTTGAGGATTTGAAAAAAAGACGAAAATCACTCCGAGACCATGGGCTATAGTCCATTGTCTCGGAGTGATTTTCATATTTTTTTCAAATCCTCAAAAATGATGAAAAACGGCATGCTATAGTATGCCGTCCGAGGCCATGGGCTATAGCCCATGATCTCGGAGTGTTTTTCATCATTTTTGAGGATTTGAAAAAAAGACGAAAATCACTCCGAGACCATGGGCTATAGTCCATTGTTTCGGAGTGATTTTCATATTTTTTTCAAATCCTCAAAAATGTGGAAAAATGGCCTGCTATAATATGCCATCTGAGGCCATGGGCTATAGCCCATGGTCTCGGAGTGTTTTTCATCATTTTTGAGGATTTGAAAAAAAGACGAAAATCACTCCGAGACCATGGGCTATAGTCCATTGTCTCGGAGTGATTTTCATCTTTTTTTCAAATCCTCAAATATGATGAAAAACGGCATGCTATAGTATGCCGTCCGAGGCCATGGGCTATAGCCCATGATCTCGGAGTGTTTTTCATCATTTTTGAGGATTTGAAAAAAAGACGAAAATCACTCCGAGACCATGGGCTATAGTCCATTGTCTCGGAGTGATTTTCGTCTTTTTTTCAAATCCTCAAAAATGATGAAAAACGGCATGCTATAGTATGCCGTCCGAGGCCATGGGCTATAGCCCATGATCTCGGAGTGTTTTTCATCATTTTTGAGGATTTGAAAAAAAGACGAAAATCACTCCGAGACCATGGGCTATAGTCCATTGTCTCGGAGTGATTTTCATATTTTTTTCAAATCCTCAAAAATGATGAAAAATGGCCTGCTATATATGCCATCTGAGGCCATGGGCTATAGCCCATGGTCTCGGAGTGTTTTTCATCATTTTTGAGGATTTGAAAAAAAGACGAAAATCACGCCGAGACCATGGGCTATAGTCCATTGTCTCGGAGTGATTTTCGTCTTTTTTTCAAATCCTCAAAAATGTAGAAAAATGGCCTGCTATAGTAGGCCTATGCCATCTGAGGCCATGGGCTATAGCCCATGGTCTCGGAGTGTTTTTCATCATTTTTGAGGATTTGAAAAAAAGACGAAAATCACTCCGAGACCATGGGCTATAGTCCATTGTCTCGGAGTTATTTTCATATTTTTTTCAAATCCTCAAAAATGATGAAAAATGGCCTGCTATAATATGCCATCTGAGGCCATGGGCTATAGCCCATGGTCTCGGAGTGTTTTTCATCATTTTTGAGGATTTGAAAAAAGGACGAAAATCACTCCGAGACCATGGGCTATAGTCCATTGTCTCGGAGTGATTTTCATCTTTTTTTTCAAATCCTCAAAAATGATGAAAAACGGCATGCTATAGTATGCCGTCCGAGGCCATGGGCTATAGCCCATGATCTCGGAGTGTTTTTCATCATTTTTGAGGATTTGAAAAAAAGACGAAAATCACTCCGAGACCATGGGCTATAGTCCATTGTCTCGGAGTGATTTTCGTCTTTTTTTTAAATCCTCAAAAATGATGAAAAATGGCCTGCTATAGTATGCCATCTGAGGCCATGGGCTGAACTTGCACCCACGACCTGTGGTTCACATAGAAAGCAGCTTATCACAGAGGCCACCATGCTCTCTGAGAATCTCCTCAGCTTACCATCTCTTTCCACTTCTCTTCTGGATGTTATTCTCCAAAACATGCTGCAAAGTGAAAGTAGCAGGAACTCAGCTGGATTTGAACTCACAACCTCTGGCTCACATGGACATAATCTTAACAAGGGTGCCACTGAGCTCTCAGTGATTTTTAGGTTGTAAGTTGTTCTTCTTGGTGTCACTTTTCAAATGGGGCCTTGGGATCATGTACAGAGCATTTGAATGGTGCTGTGCATCAAAGGTGTCTTTAGTGCTTTTAAGTGTTATCGTGGATGTTAATCAGATAATACAGAGGAGAAACCATGACAGGACACAGACAGCCTCCCCATTGGTGGATGTGATCCTGGCAGCCAGCCCAGGTGTGTTCTGGTCCTGTTGATTGAGCTGAGAAAAACTATAAACCTTCAAGGACAATGGACTATAACCCATGGTCTCGGAGTGATTTTCATCTTTTTTTCAAATCCTCAAAAATGATGAAAAACGGCATGCTATAGTAAGCCTTCCGAGGCCATGGGCTATAGCCCATGGTCTCGGAGTGTTTTTCATCATTTTTGAGGATTTGAAAAAAAGACGAAAATCACTCCGAGACCATGGGCTATAGTCCATTGTCTCGGAGTGATTTTCATCTTTTTTTCAAATCCTCAAAAATGATGAAAAACGGCATGCTATAGTATGCCGTCCGAGGCCATGGGCTATAGCCCATGATCTCGGAGTGTTTTTCATCATTTTTGAGGATTTGAAAAAAAGACGAAAATCACTCCGAGACCATGGGCTATAGTCCATTGTCTCGGAGTGATTTTCATCTTTTTTTCAAATCCTCAAAAATGATGAAAAACGGCATGCTATAGTATGCCGTCCGAGGCCATGGGCTATAGCCCATGGTCTCGGAGTGTTTTTCATCATTTTTGAGGATTTGAAAAAAAGACGAAAATCACTCCGAGACCATGGGCTATAGTCCATTGTCTCGGAGTGATTTTCGTCTTTTTTTCAAATCCTCAAAAATGATGAAAAACGGCATGCTATAGTATGCCGTCCGAGGCCATGGGCTATAGCCCATGGTCTCGGAGTGTTTTTCATCATTTTTGAGGATTTGAAAAAAAGACGAAAATCACTCCGAGACCATGGGCTATAGTCCATTGTCTCGGAGTGATTTTCATCTTTTTTTTAAATCCTCAAAAATTATGAAAAACGGCATGCTATAGTATGCCGTCAGAGGCCATGGGCTATAGCCCATGGTCTCGGAGTGTTTTTCATCATTTTTTGAGGATTTGAAAAAAAGACGAAAATCACTCCGAGACCATGGGCTATAGTCCATTGTCTCGGAGTGATTTTCGTCTTTTTTTTAAATCCTCAAAAATGATGAAAAATGGCCTGCTATAGTATGCTATCTGAGGACATGGGCTGAACTTGAACCCACGACCTGTGGTTCACATAGACAGCAGCTTATCACAGAGGCCACCATGCTCTCTGAGAATCTCCTCAGCTTACCATCTCTTTCCACTTCTCTTCTGGATGTTATTCTCCAAAACATGCTGCAAAGTGAAAGTAGCAGGAACTCAGCTGGATTTGAACTCACAACCTCTGGCTCACATGGACATCATCTTAACAAGGGTGCAACTGAGCTCTCAGTGATTTTTAGGTTGTAAGTTGTTCTTCTTGGTGTCACTTTTCAAATGGGGCCTTGGGATCATGTACAGAGCATTTGAATGGTGCTGTGCATCAAAGGTGTCTTTAGTGCTTTTAAGTGTTATCGTGGATGTTAATCAGATAATACAGAGGAGAAACCATGACAGGACACAGACAGCCTCCCCATTGGTGGATGTGATCCTGGAAGCCAGCCAAGGTGTGTTCTGGTCCTGTTGATTGAGCTGAGAAAAACTATAAACCTTCGAGGACAATGGACTATAGCCCATGGTCTCGGAGTGATTTTCGTCTTTTTTTCAAATCCTCAAAAATGATGAAAAACGGCATGCTATAGTATGCCGTCCGAGGCCATGGGCTTTAGCCCATGGTCTCGGAGTGTTTTTCATCATTTTTGAGGATTTGAAAAAAAGACGAAAATCACTCCGAGACCATGGGCTATAGTCCATTGTCTCGGAGTGATTTTCATCTTTTTTTCAAATCCTCAAAAATGATGAAAAACGGCATGCTATAGTATGCCGTCCGAGGCCATGGGCTGTAGCCCATGGTCTCGGAGTGTTTTTCATCATTTTTGAGGATTTGAAAAAAAGACGAAAATCACTCCGAGACCATGGGCTATAGTCCATTGTCTCGGAGTGATTTTCATCTTTTTTTCAAATCCTCAAAAATGATGAAAAACGGCATGCTATAGTATGCCGTCCGAGGCCATGGGCTATAGCCCATGGTCTCGGAGTGTTTTTCATCATTTTTGAGGATTTGAAAAAAAGACGAAAATCACGCCGAGACCATGGGCTATAGTCCATTGTCTCGGAGTGATTTTCGTCTTTTTTTCAAATCCTCAAAAATGATGAAAAATGGCCTGCTATAGTATGCCATCTGAGGCCATGGGCTATAGCCCATGGTCTCGGAGTGTTTTTCATCATTTTTGAGGATTTGAAAAAAAGACGAAAATCACGCCGAGACCATGGGCTATAGTCCATTGTCTCGGAGTGATTTTCGTCTTTTTTTCAAATCCTCAAAAATGATGAAAAATGGCCTGCTATAGTATGCCATCTGAGGCCATGGGCTATAGCCCATGGTCTCGGAGTGTTTTTCATCATTTTTGAGGATTTGAAAAAAAGACGAAAATCACTCCGAGACCATGGGCTATAGTCCATTGTCTCGGAGTGATTTTCGTCTTTTTTTCAAATCCTCAAAAATGATGAAAAATGGCCTGCTATAGTATGCCATCTGAGGCCATGGGCTGAACTTGAACCCAAGACCTGTGGTTCACATAGACAGCAGCTTATCACAGAGGCCACCATGCTCTCTGAGAATCTCCTCAGCTTACCATCTCTTTCCACTTCTCTTCTGGATGTTATTCTCCAAAACATGCTGCAAAGTGAAAGTAGCAGGAACTCAGCTGGATTTGAACTCACAACCTCTGGCTCACATGGACATAATCTTAACAAGGGTGCCACTGAGCTCTCAGTGATTTTTAGGTTGTAAGTAGTTCTTCTTGGTGTCACTTTTCAAATGGGGCCTTGGGATCATGTACAGAGCATTTGAATGGTGCTGTGCATCAAAGGTGTCTTTAGTGCTTTTAAGTGTTATCGTGGATGTTAATCAGATAATACAGAGGAGAAACCATGACAGGACACAGACAGCCTCCCCATTGGTGGATGTGATCCTGGCAGCCAGCCCAGGTGTGTTCTGGTCCTGTTGATTGAGCTGAGAAAAACTGTAAACCTTCAAGGACAATGGACTATAACCCATGGTCTCGGAGTGATTTTCATCTTTTTTTCAAATCCTCAAAAATGATGAAAAACGGCATGCTATAGTATGCCGTCCGAGGCCATGGGCTATAGCCCATGGTCTCGGAGAGTTTTTCATCATTTTTGAGGATTTGAAAAAAATATGAAAATCACTCCGAGACAATGGACTATAGCCCATGGTCTCGGAGTGATTTTCGTCTTTTTTTCAAATCCTCAAAAATGATGAAAAACGGCATGCTATAGTATGCCGTCCGAGGCCATGGGCTATAGCCCATTGTCTCGGAGTGATTTACATCTTTTTTTCAAGTCCTCAAAAATGATGAAAAACGGCATGCTATAGTATGCCGTCCGAGGCCATGGGCTAGCCCATGATCTCGGAGTGTTTTTCATCATTTTTGAGGATTTGAAAAAAAGACGAAAATCACTCCGAGACCATGGGCTATAGTCCATTGTCTCGGAGTGATTTTCATCTTTTTTTCAAATCCTCAAAAATGATGAAAAATGGCCTGCTATAATATGCCATCTGAGGCCATGGGCTATAGCCCATGGTCTCGGAGTGTTTTTCATCATTTTTGAGGATTTGAAAAAAAGACGAAAATCACGCCGAGACCATGGGCTATAGTCCATTGTCTCGGAGTGATTTTCGTCTTTTTTTCAAATCCTCAAAAATGATGAAAAATGGCCTGCTATAGTATGCCATCTGAGGCCATGGGCTATAGCCCATGGTCTCGGAGTGTTTTTCATCATTTTTGAGGATTTGAAAAAAAGACGAAAATCACTCCGAGACCATGGGCTATAGTCCATTGTCTCGGAGTGATTTTCATATTTTTTTCAAATCCTCAAAAATGATGAAAAACGGCATGCTATAGTATGCCGTCCGAGGCCATGGGCTATAGCCCATGATCTCGGAGTGTTTTTCATCATTTTTGAGGATTTGAAAAAAAGACGAAAATCACTCCGAGACCATGGGCTATAGTCCATTGTTTCGGAGTGATTTTCATATTTTTTTCAAATCCTCAAAAATGTGGAAAAATGGCCTGCTATAATATGCCATCTGAGGCCATGGGCTATAGCCCATGGTCTCGGAGTGTTTTTCATCATTTTTGAGGATTTGAAAAAAAGACGAAAATCACTCCGAGACCATGGGCTATAGTCCATTGTCTCGGAGTGATTTTCATCTTTTTTTCAAATCCTCAAATATGATGAAAAACGGCATGCTATAGTATGCCGTCCGAGGCCATGGGCTATAGCCCATGATCTCGGAGTGTTTTTCATCATTTTTGAGGATTTGAAAAAAAGACGAAAATCACTCCGAGACCATGGGCTATAGTCCATTGTCTCGGAGTGATTTTCGTCTTTTTTTCAAATCCTCAAAAATGATGAAAAACGGCATGCTATAGTATGCCGTCCGAGGCCATGGGCTATAGCCCATGATCTCGGAGTGTTTTTCATCATTTTTGAGGATTTGAAAAAAAGACGAAAATCACTCCGAGACCATGGGCTATAGTCCATTGTCTCGGAGTGATTTTCATATTTTTTTCAAATCCTCAAAAATGATGAAAAATGGCCTGCTATATATGCCATCTGAGGCCATGGGCTATAGCCCATGGTCTCGGAGTGTTTTTCATCATTTTTGAGGATTTGAAAAAAAGACGAAAATCACGCCGAGACCATGGGCTATAGTCCATTGTCTCGGAGTGATTTTCGTCTTTTTTTCAAATCCTCAAAAATGTAGAAAAATGGCCTGCTATAGTAGGCCTATGCCATCTGAGGCCATGGGCTATAGCCCATGGTCTCGGAGTGTTTTTCATCATTTTTGAGGATTTGAAAAAAAGACGAAAATCACTCCGAGACCATGGGCTATAGTCCATTGTCTCTGAGTTATTTTCATATTTTTTTCAAATCCTCAAAAATGATGAAAAATGGCCTGCTATAATATGCCATCTGAGGCCATGGGCTATAGCCCATGGTCTCGGAGTGTTTTTCATCATTTTTGAGGATTTGAAAAAAGGACGAAAATCACTCCGAGACCATGGGCTATAGTCCATTGTCTCGGAGTGATTTTCATCTTTTTTTTCAAATCCTCAAAAATGATGAAAAACGGCATGCTATAGTATGCCGTCCGAGGCCATGGGCTATAGCCCATGATCTCGGAGTGTTTTTCATCATTTTTGAGGATTTGAAAAAAAGACGAAAATCACTCCGAGACCATGGGCTATAGTCCATTGTCTCGGAGTGATTTTCGTCTTTTTTTTAAATCCTCAAAAATGATGAAAAATGGCCTGCTATAGTATGCCATCTGAGGCCATGGGCTGAACTTGCACCCACGACCTGTGGTTCACATAGAAAGCAGCTTATCACAGAGGCCACCATGCTCTCTGAGAATCTCCTCAGCTTACCATCTCTTTCCACTTCTCTTCTGGATGTTATTCTCCAAAACATGCTGCAAAGTGAAAGTAGCAGGAACTCAGCTGGATTTGAACTCACAACCTCTGGCTCACATGGACATCATCTTAACAAGGGTGCAACTGAGCTCTCAGTGATTTTTAGGTTGTAAGTTGTTCTTCTTGGTGTCACTTTTCAAATGGGGCCTTTGGATCATGTACAGAGCATTTGAATGGTGCTGTGCATCAAAGGTGTCTTTAGTGCTTTTAAGTGTTATCGTGGATGTTAATAAGATAATACAGAGGAGAAACCATGACAGGACACAGACAGCCTCCCCATTGGTGGATGTGATCCTGGCAGCCAGCCCAGGTGTGTTCTGGTCCTGTTGATTGAGCTGAGAAAAACTATAAACCTTCAAGGACAATGGACTATAGCCCATGGTCTCGGAGTGATTTTCATCATTTTTTCAAATCCTCAAAAATGATGAAAAACGGCATGCTATAGTATGCCGTCCGAGGCCATGGGCTATAGCCCATGGTCTCGGAGTGTTTTTCATCATTTTTGAGGATTTGAAAAAAAGACGAAAATCACTCCGAGACCATGGGCTATAGTCCATTGTCTCGGAGTGATTTTCATCTTTTTTTCAAATCCTCAAAAATGATGAAAAAAAGCATGCTATAGTATGCCGTCCGAGGCCATGGGGCTATAGCCCATGGTCCCGGAGTGTTTTTCATCATTTTTGAGGATTTGAAAAAAAGACGAAAATCACTCCGAGACCATGGGCTATAGTCCATTGTCTCGGAGTGATTTTCGTCTTTTTTTCAAATCCTCAAAAATGATGAAAAATGGCCTGCTATAGTATGCCATCTGAGGCCATGGGCTGAACTTGAACCCACGACCTGTGGTTCACATAGACAGCAGCTTATCACAGAGGCCACCATGCTCTCTGAGAATCTCCTCAGCTTACCATCTCTTTCCACTTCTCTTCTGGATGTTATTCTCCAAAACATGCTGCAAAGTGAAAGTAGCAGGAACTCAGCTGGATTTGAACTCACAACCTCTGTCTCACATGGACATAATCTTAACAAGGGTGCCACTGAGCTCTCAGTGATTTTTAGGTTGTAAGTTGTTCTTCTTGGTGTCACTTTTCAAATGGGGCCTTGGGATCATGTACAGAGCATTTGAATGGTGCTGTGCATCAAAGGTGTCTTTAGTGCTTTTAAGTGTTATCGTGGATGTTAATCAGATAATACAGAGGAGAAACCATGACAGGACACAGACAGCCTCCCCATTGGTGGATGTGATCCTGGCAGCCAGCCCAGGTGTGTTCTGGTCCTGTTGATTGAGCTGAGAAAAACTGTAAACCTTCAAGGACAATGGACTAAAACCCATGGTCTCGGAGTGATTTTCATCTTTTTTTCAAATCCTCAAAAATGATGAAAAACGGCATGCTATAGTATGCCGTCCGAGGCCATGGGCTATAGCCCATGGTCTCGGAGAGTTTTTCATCATTTTTGAGGTTTTGAAAAAAAGACGAAAATCACTCCGAGACCATGGGCTATAGTCCATTGTCTCGGAGTGATTTTCATCTTTTTTTCAAATCCTCAAAAATGATGAAAAAAAGCATGCTATAGTATGCCGTCCGAGGCCATGGGCTATAGCCCATGGTCTCGGAGTGTTTTTCATCATTTTTGAGGATTTGAAAAAAAGACGAAAATCACGCCGAGACCATGGGCTATAGTCCATTGTCTCGGAGTGATTTTCATCTTTTTTTCAAATCCTCAAAAATGATGAAAAACGGCATGCTATAGTATGCCGTCCGAGGCCATGGGCTATAGCCCATGGTCTCGGAGTGTTTTTCATCATTTTTGAGGATTTGAAAAAAAGACGAAAATCACTCCGAGACCATGGGCTATAGTCCATTGTCTCGGAGTGATTTTCATCTTTTTTTCAAATCCTCAAAAATGATGAAAAACGGCATGCTATAGTATGCCGTCCGAGGCCAGGGGCTATAGCCCATGGTCTCGGAGTGTTTTTCATCATTTTTGAGGATTTGAAAAATAGACGAAAATCACTCCGAGACCATGGGCTATAGTCCATTGTCTCGGAGTGATTTTCATCTTTTTTTCAAATCCTCAAAAATGATGAAAAACGGCATGCTATAGTATGCCGTCCGAGGCCATGGGCTATAGCCCATGATCTCGGAGTGTTTTTCATCATTTTTGAGGATTTGAAAAAAAGACAAAAATCACGCCGAGACCATGGGCTATAGTCCATTGTCTCGGAGTGATTTTCGTCTTTTTTTCAAATCCTCAAAAATGATGAAAAATGGCCTGCTATAGTATGCCATCTGAGGCCATGGGCTATAGCCCATGGTCTCGGAGTGTTTTTCATCATTTTTGAGGATTTGAAAAAAAGACGAAAATCACTCCGAGACCATGGGCTATAGTCCATTGTCTCGGAGTGATTTTCATATTTTTTTCAAATCCTCAAAAATGATGAAAAACGGCATGCTATAGTATGCCGTCCGAGGCCATGGGCTATAGCCCATGATCTCGGAGTGTTTTTCATCATTTTTGAGGATTTGAAAAAAAGACGAAAATCACTCCGAGACCATGGGCTATAGTCCATTGTCTCGGAGTGATTTTCGTCTTTTTTTCAAATCCTCAAAAATGATGAAAAACGGCATGCTATAGTATGCCGTCCGAGGCCATGGGCTATAGCCCATGATCTCGGAGTGTTTTTCATCATTTTTGAGGATTTGAAAAAAAGACGAAAATCACTCCGAGACCATGGGCTATAGTCCATTGTCTCGGAGTGATTTTCATATTTTTTTCAAATCCTCAAAAATGATGAAAAATGGCCTGCTATAATATGCCATCTGAGGCCATGGGCTATAGCCCATGGTCTCGGAGTGTTTTTCATCATTTTTGAGGATTTGAAAAAAAGACGAAAATCACGCTGAGACCATGGGCTATAGTCCATTGTCTCGGAGTGATTTTCGTCTTTTTTTCAAATCCTCAAAAATGATGAAAAATGGCCTGCTATAGTATGCCATCTGAGGCCATGGGCTATAGCCCATGGTCTCGGAGTGTTTTTCATCATTTTTGAGGATTTGAAAAAAAGACGAAAATCACTCCGAGACCATGGGCTATAGTCCATTGTCTCGGAGTGATTTTCATCTTTTTTTCAAATCCTCAAAAATGATGAAAAACGGCATGCTATAGTATGCCGTCCGAGGCCATGGGCTATAGCCCATGATCTCGGAGTGTTTTTCATTATTTTTGAGGATTTGAAAAAAAGACGAAAATCACTCAGAGACCATGGGCTATAGTCCATTGTCTCGGAGTGATTTTCATATTTTTTTCAAATCCTCAAAAATGATGAAAAATGGCCTGCTATAATATGCCATCTGAGGCCATGGGCTATAGCCCATGGTCTCGGAGTGTTTTTCATAATTTTTGAGGATTTGAAAAAAAGACGAAAATCACTCCGAGACCATGGGCTATAGTCCATTGTCTCGGAGTGATTTTCATCTTTTTTTCAAATCCTCAAAAATGATGAAAAACGGCATGCTATAGTATGCCGTCCGAGGCCATGGGCTATAGCCCATGATCTCGGAGTGTTTTCCATCATTTTTGAGGATTTGAAAAAAAGACGAAAATCACTCCGAGACCATGGGCTATAGTCCATTGTCTCGGAGTGATTTTCGTCTTTTTTTTTAATCCTCAAAAATGATGAAAAATGGCCTGCTATAGTATGCCATCTGAGGCCATGGGCTGAACTTGCACCCACGACCTGTGGTTCACATAGAAAGCAGCTTATCACAGAGGCCACCATGCTCTCTGAGAATCTCCTCAGCTTACCATCTCTTTCCACTTCTCTTCTGGATGTTATTCTCCAAAACATGCTGCAAAGTGAATGTAGCAGGAACTCAGCTGGATTTGAACTCACAACCTCTGGCTCACATGGACATCATCTTAACAAGGGTGCAACTGAGCTCTCAGTGATTTTTAGGTTGTAAGTTGTTCTTCTTGGTGTCACTTTTCAAATGGGGCCTTTGGATCATGTACAGAGCATTTGAATGGTGCTGTGCATCAAAGGTGTCTTTAGTGCTTTTAAGTGTTATCGTGGATGTTAATAAGATAATACAGAGGAGAAACCATGACAGGACACAGACAGCCTCCCCATTGGTGGATGTGATCCTGGCAGCCAGCCCAGGTGTGTTCTGGTCCTGTTGATTGAGCTGAGAAAAACTATAAACCTTCAAGGACAATGGACTATAGTCCATGGTCTCGGAGTGATTTTCATCATTTTTTCAAATCCTCAAAAATGATGAAAAACGGCATGCTATAGTATGCCGTCCGAGGCCATGGGCTATAGCCCATGGTCTCGGAGTGTTTTTCATCATTTTTGAGGATTTGAAAAAAAGACGAAAATCACTCCGAGACCATGGGCTATAGTCCATTGTCTCGGAGTGATTTTCATCTTTTTTTCAAATCCTCAAAAATGATGAAAAAAAACATGCTATAGTATGCCGTCCGAGGCTATAGCCCATGGTCCCGGAGTGTTTTTCATCATTTTTGAGGATTTGAAAAAAAGACGAAAATCACTCCGAGACCATGGGCTATAGTCCATTGTCTCGGAGTGATTTTTGTCTTTTTTTCAAATCCTCAAAAATGATGAAAAATGGCCTGCTATAGTATGCCATCTGAGGCCATGGGCTGAACTTGAACCCACGACCTGTGGTTCACATAGACAGCAGCTTATCACAGAGGCCACCATGCTCTCTGAGAATCTCCTCAGCTTACCATCTCTTTCCACTTCTCTTCTGGATGTTATTCTCCAAAACATGCTGCAAAGTGAAAGTAGCAGGAACTCAGCTGGATTTGAACTCACAACCTCTGGCTCACATGGACATAATCTTAACAAGGGTGCCACTGAGCTCTCAGTGATTTTTAGGTTGTAAGTTGTTCTTCTTGGTGTCACTTTTCAAATGGGGCCTTGGGATCATGTACAGAGCATTTGAATGGTGCTGTGCATCAAAGGTGTCTTTAGTGCTTTTAAGTGTTATCGTGGATGTTAATCAGATAATACAGAGGAGAAACCATGACAGGACACAGACAGCCTCCCCATTGGTGGATGTGATCCTGGCAGCCAGCCCAGGTGTGTTCTGGTCCTGTTGATTGAGCTGAGAAAAACTGTAAACCTTCAAGGACAATGGACTATAACCCATGGTCTCGGAGTGATTTTCATCTTTTTTTCAAATCCTCAAAAATGATGAAAAACGGCATGCTATAGTATGCCGTCCGAGGCCATGGGCTATAGCCCATGGTCTCGGAGAGTTTTTCATCATTTTTGAGGATTTGAAAAAAAGACGAAAATCACTCCGAGACCATGGGCTATAGTCCATTGTCTCGGAGTGATTTTCATCTTTTTTTCAAATCCTCAAAAATGATGAAAAAAAGCATGCTATAGTATGCCGTCCGAGGCCATGGGCTATAGCCCATGGTCTCGGAGTGTTTTTCATCATTTTTGAGGATTTGAAAAAAAGACGAAAATCACGCCGAGACCATGGGCTATAGTCCATTGTCTCGGAGTGATTTTCGTCTTTTTTTCAAATCCTCAAAAATGATGAAAAATGGCCTGCTATAGTATGCCATCTGAGGCCATGGGCTATAGCCCATGGTCTCGGAGTGTTTTTCATCATTTTTGAGGATTTGAAAAAAAGACGAAAATCACTCCGAGACCATGGGCTATAGTCCATTGTCTCGGAGTGATTTTCATCTTTTTTTCAAATCCTCAAAAATGATGAAAAACGGCATGCTATAGTATGCCGTCCGAGGCCATGGGCTATAGCCCATGATCTCGGAGTGTTTTTCATCATTTTTGAGGATTTGAAAAAAAGACGAAAATCACTCCGAGACCATGGGCTATAGTCCATTGTCTCGGAGTGATTTTCGTCTTTTTTTTAAATCCTCAAAAATGATGAAAAATGGCCTGCTATAGTATGCCATCTGAGGCCATGGGCTGAACTTGAACCCACGACCTGTGGTTCACATAGACAGCAGCTTATCACAGAGGCCACCATGCTCTCTGAGAATCTCCTCAGCTTACCATCTCTTTCCACTTCTCTTCTGGATGTTATTCTCCAAAACATGCTGCAAAGTGAAAGTAGCAGGAACTCAGCTGGATTTGAACTCACAACCTCTGGCTCACATGGACATCATCTTAACAAGGGTGCAACTGAGCTCTCAGTGATTTTTAGGTTGTAAGTTGTTCTTCTTGGTGTCACTTTTCAAATGGGGCCTTTGGATCATGTACAGAGCATTTGAATGGTGCTGTGCATCAAAGGTGTCTTTAGTGCTTTTAAGTGTTATCGTGGATGTTAATCAGATAATACAGAGGAGAAACCATGACAGGACACAGACAGCCTCCCCATTGGTGGATGTGATCGTGGCAGCCAGCCCAGGTGTGTTCTGGTCCTGTTGATTGAGCTGAGAAAAACTATAAACCTTCGAGGACAATGGACTATAGCCCATGGTCTCGGAGTGATTTTCATCATTTTTTCAAATCCTCAAAAATGATGAAAAACGGCATGCTATAGTATGCCGTCCGAGGCCATGGGCTATAGCCCATGGTCTCGGAGTGTTTTTCATAATTTTTGAGGATTTGAAAAAAAGACGAAAATCACTCCGAGACCATGGGCTATAGTCCATTGTCTCGGAGTGATTTTCATCTTTTTTTCAAATCCTCAAAAATGATGAAAAACGGCATGCTATAGTATGCCGTCCGAGGCCATGGGCTATAGCCCATGGTCTCGGAGTGTTTTTCATCATTTTTGAGGATTTGAAAAAAAGACGAAAATCACGCCGAGACCATGGGCTATAGTCCATTGTCTCGGAGTGATTTTCGTCTTTTTTTCAAATCCTCAAAAATGATGAAAAATGGCCTGCTATAGTATGCCATCTGAGGCCATGGGCTATAGCCCATGGTCTCGGAGTGTTTTTCATCATTTTTGAGGATTTGAAAAAAAGACCAAAATCACTCCGAGACCATGGGCTATAGTCCATTGTCTCGGAGTGATTTTCATCTTTTTTTCAAATCCTCAAAAATGATGAAAAACGGCATGCTATAGTATGCCGTCCGAGGCGAAAATCACTCCGAGACCATGGGCTATAGTCCATTGTCTCGGAGTGATTTTCATCTTTTTTTCAAATCCTCAAAAATGATGAAAAACGGCATGCTATAGTATGCCGTCCGAGGCGAAAATCACTCCGAGACCATGGGCTATAGTCCATTGTCTCGGAGTGATTTTCATCTTTTTTTCAAATCCTCAAAAATGATGAAAAACGGCATGCTATAGTATGCCGTCCGAGGCCATGGGCTATAGCCCATGGTCTCGGAGTGTTTTTCATCATTTTTGAGGATTTGAAAAAAAGACGAAAATCACTCCGAGACCATGGGCTATAGTCCATTGTCTCGGAGTGATTTTCATCTTTTTTTCAAATCCTCAAAAATGATGAAAAAAAGCATGCTATAGTATGCCGTCCGAGGCCATGGGCTATAGCCCATGGTCTCGGAGTGTTTTTCATCATTTTTGAGGATTTGAAAAAAAGACGAAAATCACTCCGAGACCATGGGCTATAGTCCATTGTCTCGGAGTGATTTTCATCTTTTTTTCAAATCCTCAAAAATGATGAAAAAAAGCATGCTATAGTATGCCGTCCGAGGCCATGGGCTATAGCCCATGGTCTCGGAGTGTTTTTCATCATTTTTGAGGATTTGAAAAAAAGACGAAAATCACTCCGAGACCATGGGCTATAGTCCATTGTCTCGGAGTGATTTTCATCTTTTTTTCAAATCCTCAAAAATGATGAAAAACGGCATGCTATAGTATGCCGTCCGAGGCCATGGGCTATAGCCCATGGTCCCGGAGTGTTTTTCATCATTTTTGAGGATTTGAAAAAAAGACGAAAATCACTCCGAGACCATGGGCTATAGTCCATTGTCTCGGAGTGATTTTCGTCTTTTTTTCAAATCCTCAAAAATGATGAAAAATAGCCTGCTATAGTATGCCATCTGAGGCCATGGGCTGAACTTGAACCCACGACCTGTGGTTCACATAGACAGCAGCTTATCACAGAGGCCACCATGCTCTCTGAGAATCTCCTCAGTTTACCATCTCTTTCCACTTCTCTTCTGGATGTTATTCTCCAAAACATGCTGCAAAGTGAAAGTAGCAGGAACTCAGCTGGATTTGAACTCACAACCTCTGGCTCACATGGACATAATCTTAACAAGGGTGCCACTGAGCTCTCAGTGATTTTTAGGTTGTAAGTTGTTCTTCTTGGTGTCACTTTTCAAATGGGGCCTTGGGATCATGTACAGAGCATTTGAATGGTGCTGTGCATCAAAGGTGTCTTTAGTGCTTTTAAGTGTTATCGTGGATGTTAATCAGATAATAAAGAGGAGAAACCATGACAGGACACAGACAGCCTCCCCATTGGTGGATGTGATCCTGGCAGCCAGCCCAGGTGTGTTCTGGTCCTGTTGATTGAGCTGAGAAAAACTGTAAACCTTCAAGGACAATGGACTATAACCCATGGTCTCGGAGTGATTTTCATCTTTTTTTCAAATCCTCAAAAATGATGAAAAACGGCATGCTATAGTATGCCGTCCGAGGCCATGGGCTATAGCCCATGGTCTCGGAGTGTTTTTCATCATTTTTGAGGATTTGAAAAAAAGACGAAAATCACGCCGAGACCATGGGCTATAGTCCATTGTCTCGGAGTGATTTTCGTCTTTTTTTCAAATCCTCAAAAATGATGAAAAGGCCTGCTATAGTATGCCATCTGAGGCCATGGGCTATAGCCCATGGTCTCGGAGTGTTTTTCATCATTTTTGAGGATTTGAAAAAAAGACGAAAATCACTCCGAGACCATGGGCTATAGTCCATTGTCTCGGAGTGATTTTCATCTTTTTTTCAAATCCTCAAAAATGATGAAAAACGGCATGCTATAGTATGCCGTCCGAGGCCATGGGCTATAGCCCATGATCTCGGAGTGTTTTTCATCATTTTTGAGGATTTGAAAAAAAGACGAAAATCACTCCGAGACCATGGGCTATAGTCCATTGTCTCGGAGTGATTTTCGTCTTTTTTTTTAATCCTCAAAAATGATGAAAAATGGCCTGCTATAGTATGCCATCTGAGGCCATGGGCTGAACTTACACCCACGACCTGTGGTTCACATAGAAAGCAGCTTATCACAGAGGCCACCATGCTCTCTGAGAATCTCCTCAGCTTACCATCTCTTTCCACTTCTCTTCTGGATGTTATTCTCCAAAACATGCTGCAAAGTGAAAGTAGCAGGAACTCAGCTGGATTTGAACTCACAACCTCTGGCTCACATGGACATCATCTTAACAAGGGTGCAACTGAGCTCTCAGTGATTTTTAGGTTGTAAGTTGTTCTTCTTGGTGTCACTTTTCAAATGGGGCCTTTGGATCATGTACAGAGCATTTGAATGGTGCTGTGCATCAAAGGTGTCTTTAGTGCTTTTAAGTGTTATCGTGGATGTTAATAAGATAATACAGAGGAGAAACCATGACAGGACACAGACAGCCTCCCCATTGGTGGATGTGATCCTGGCAGCCAGCCCAGGTGTGTTCTGGTCCTGTTGATTGAGCTGAGAAAAACTATAAACCTTCAAGGACAATGGACTATAGCCCATGGTCTCGGAGTGATTTTCATAATTTTTTCAAATCCTCAAAAATGATGAAAAACGGCATGCTATAGTATGCCGTCCGAGGCCATGGGCTATAGCCCATGGTCTCGGAGTGTTTTTCATCATTTTTGAGGATTTGAAAAAAAGACGAAAATCACTCCGAGACCATGGGCTATAGTCCATTGTCTCGGAGTGATTTTCATCTTTTTTTCAAATCCTCAAAAATGATGAAAAAAAGCATGCTATAGTATGCCGTCCGAGGCCATGGGCTATAGCCCATGGTCCCGGAGTGTTTTTCATCATTTTTGAGGATTTGAAAAAAAGACGAAAATCACTCCGAGACCATGGGCTATAGTCCATTGTCTCGGAGTGATTTTCGTCTTTTTTTCAAATCCTCAAAAATGATGAAAAATGGCCTGCTATAGTATGCCATCTGAGGCCATGGGCTGAACTTGAACCCACGACCTGTGGTTCACATAGACAGCAGCTTATCACAGAGGCCACCATGCTCTCTGAGAATCTCCTCAGCTTACCATCTCTTTCCACTTCTCTTCTGGATGTTATTCTCCAAAACATGCTGCAAAGTGAAAGTAGCAGGAACTCAGCTGGATTTGAACTCACAACCTCTGGCTCACATGGACATAATCTTAACAAGGGTGCCACTGAGCTCTCAGTGATTTTTAGGTTGTAAGTTGTTCTTCTTGGTGTCACTTTTCAAATGGGGCCTTGGGATCATGCACAGAGCATTTGAATGGTGCTGTGCATCAAAGGTGTCTTTAGTGCTTTTAAGTGTTATCGTGGATGTTAATCAGATAATACAGAGGAGAAACCATGACAGGACACAGACAGCCTCCCCATTGGTGGATGTGATCCTGGCAGCCAGCCCAGGTGTGTTCTGGTCCTGTTGATTGAGCTGAGAAAAACTGTAAACCTTCAAGGACAATGGACTATAACCCATTGTCTCGGAGTGATTTTCATCTTTTTTTCAAATCCTCAAAAATGATGAAAAAAAGCATGCTATAGTATGCCGTCCGAGGCCATGGGCTATAGCCCATGGTCTCGGAGTGTTTTTCATCATTTTTGAGGATTTGAAAAAAAGACGAAAATCACGCCAAAACCATGGGCTATAGTCCATTGTCTCGGAGTGATTTTCGTCTTTTTTTCAAATCCTCAAAAATGATGAAAAACTGCATGCTATAGTATGCCGTCCGAGGCCATGGGCTATAGCCCATGATCTCGGAGTGTTTTTCATCATTTTTGAGGATTTGAAAAAAAGACGAAAATCACTCCGAGACCATGGGCTATAGTCCATTGTCTCGGAGTGATTTTCATCTTTTTTTCAAATCCTCAAAAATGATGAAAAAAAGCATGCTATAGTATGCCGTCCGAGGCCATGGGCTATAGCCCATGGTCTCGGAGTGTTTTTCATCATTTTTGAGGATTTGAAAAAAAGACGAAAATCACTCCGAGACCATGGGCTATAGTCCATTGTCTCGGAGTGATTTTCATCTTTTTTTCAAATCCTCAAAAATGATGAAAAACGGCATGCTATAGTATGCCGTCCGAGGCCATGGGCTATAGCCCATGATCTCGGAGTGTTTTTCATCATTTTTGAGGATTTGAAAAAAAGACGAAAATCACTCCGAGACCATGGGCTATAGTCCATTGTCTCGGAGTTATTTTCGTCTTTTTTTTAAATCCTCAAAAATGATGAAAAATGGCCTGCTATAGTATGCCATCTGAGGCCATGGGCTGAACTTGCACCCACGACCTGTGGTTCACATAGAAAGCAGCTTATCACAGAGGCCACCATGCTCTCTGAGAATCTCCTCAGCTTACCATCTCTTTCCACTTCTCTTCTGGATGTTATTCTCCAAAACATGCTGCAAAGTGAAAGTAGCAGGAACTCAGCTGGATTTGAACTCACAACCTCTGGCTCACATGGACATCATCTTAACAAGGGTGCAACTGAGCTCTCAGTGATTTTTAGGTTGTAAGTTGTTCTTCTTGGTGTCACTTTTCAAATGGGGCCTTTGGATCATGTACAGAGCATTTGAATGGTGCTGTGCATCAAAGGTGTCTTTAGTGCTTTTAAGTGTTATCGTGGATGTTAATAAGATAATACAGAGGAGAAACCATGACAGGACACAGACAGCCTCCCCATTGGTGGATGTGATCCTGGCAGCCAGCCCAGGTGTGTTCTGGTCCTGTTGATTGAGCTGAGAAAAACTATAAACCTTCAAGGACAATGGACTATAGCCCATGGTCTCGGAGTGATTTTCATCATTTTTTCAAATCCTCAAAAATGATGAAAAACGGCATGCTATAGTATGCCGTCCGAGGCCATGGGCTATAGCCCATGGTCTCGGAGTGTTTTTCATCATTTTTGAGGATTTGAAAAAAAGACGAAAATCACTCCGAGACCATGGGCTATAGTCCATTGTCTCGGAGTGATTTTCATCTTTTTTTCAAATCCTCAAAAATGATGAAAAACGGCATGCTATAGTATGCCGTCCGAGGCCATGGGCTATACCCCATGGTCCCGGAGTGTTTTTCATCATTTTTGAGGATTTGAAAAAAAGACGAAAATCACTCCGAGACCATGGGCTATAGTCCATTGTCTCGGAGTGATTTTCGTCTTTTTTTCAAATCCTCAAAAATGATGAAAAATGGCCTGCTATAGTATGCCATCTGAGGCCATGGGCTGAACTTGAACCCACGACCTGTGGTTCACATAGACAGCAGCTTATCACAGAGGCCACCATGCTCTCTGAGAATCTCCTCAGCTTACCATCTCTTTCCACTTCTCTTCTGGATGTTATTCTCCAAAACATGCTGCAAAGTGAAAGTAGCAGGAACTCAGCTGGATTTGAACTCACAACCTCTGGCTCACATGGACATAATCTTAACAAGGGTGCCACTGAGCTCTCAGTGATTTTTAGGTTGTAAGTTGTTCTTCTTGGTGTCACTTTTCAAATGGGGCCTTGGGATCATGTACAGAGCATTTTAATGGTGCTGTGCATCAAAGGTGTCTTTAGTGCTTTTAAGTGTTATCGTGGATGTTAATCAGATAATACAGAGGAGAAACCATGACAGGACACAGACAGCCTCCCCATTGGTGGATGTGATCCTGGCAGCCAGCCCAGGTGTGTTCTGGTCCTGTTGATTGAGCTGAGAAAAACTGTAAACCTTCAAGGACAATGGACTATAACCCATTGTCTCGGAGTGATTTTCATCTTTTTTTCAAATCCTCAAAAATGATGAAAAAAAGCATGCTATAGTATGCCGTCCGAGGCCATGGGCTATAGCCCATGGTCTCGGAGTGTTTTTCATCATTTTTGAGGATTTGAAAAAAAGACGAAAATCACGCCAAAACCATGGGCTATAGTCCATTGTCTCGGAGTGATTTTCGTCTTTTTTTCAAATCCTCAAAAATGATGAAAAACTGCATGCTATAGTATGCCGTCCGAGGCCATGGGCTATAGCCCATGATCTCGGAGTGTTTTTCATCATTTTTGAGGATTTGAAAAAAAGACGAAAATCACTCCGAGACCATGGGCTATAGTCCATTGTCTCGGAGTGATTTTCATCTTTTTTTCAAATCCTCAAAAATGATGAAAAAAAGCATGCTATAGTATGCCGTCCGAGGCCATGGGCTATAGCCCATGGTCTCGGAGTGTTTTTCATCATTTTTGAGGATTTGAAAAAAAGACGAAAATCACTCCGAGACCATGGGCTATAGTCCATTGTCTCGGAGTGATTTTCATCTTTTTTTCAAATCCTCAAAAATGATGAAAAACGGCATGCTATAGTATGCCGTCCGAGGCCATGGGCTATAGCCCATGATCTCGGAGTGTTTTTCATCATTTTTGAGGATTTGAAAAAAAGACGAAAATCACTCCGAGACCATGGGCTATAGTCCATTGTCTCGGAGTTATTTTCGTCTTTTTTTCAAATCCTCAAAAATGATGAAAAAAAGCATGCTATAGTATGCCGTCCGAGGCCATGGGCTATAGCCCATGGTCTCGGAGTGTTTTTCATCATTTTTGAGGATTTGAAAAAAAGACGAAAATCACGCCGAGACCATGGGCTATAGTCCATTGTCTCAGAGTGATTTTCGTCTTTTTTTCAAATCCTCAAAAATGATGAAAAATGGCCTGCTATAGTATGCCATCTGAGGCCATAGGCTATAGCCCATGGTCTCGGAGTGTTTTTCATCATTTTTGAGGATTTGAAAAAAAGACGAAAATCACTCCGAGACCATGGGCTATAGTCCATTGTCTCGGAGTGATTTTCATCTTTTTTTCAAATCCTCAAAAATGATGAAAAACGGCATGCTATAGTATGCCGTCCGAGGCCATGGGCTATAGCCCATGGTCTCGGAGTGTTTTTCATCATTTTTGAGGATTTGAAAAAAAGACGAAAATCACTCCGAGACCATGGGCTATAGTCCATTGTCTCGGAGTGATTTTCATCTTTTTTTCAAATCCTCAAAAATGATGAAAAACGGCATGCTATAGTATGCCGTCCGAGGCCAGGGGCTATAGCCCATGGTCTCGGAGTGTTTTTCATCATTTTTGAGGATTTGAAAAATAGACGAAAATCACTCCGAGACCATGGGCTATAGTCCATTGTCTCGGAGTGATTTTCATCTTTTTTTCAAATCCTCAAAAATGATGAAAAACGGCATGCTATAGTATGCCGTCCGAGGCCATGGGCTATAGCCCATGATCTCGGAGTGTTTTTCATCATTTTTGAGGATTTGAAAAAAAGACAAAAATCACGCCGAGACCATGGGCTATAGTCCATTGTCTCGGAGTGATTTTCGTCTTTTTTTCAAATCCTCAAAAATGATGAAAAATGGCCTGCTATAGTATGCCATCTGAGGCCATGGGCTATAGCCCATGGTCTCGGAGTGTTTTTCATCATTTTTGAGGATTTGAAAAAAAGACGAAAATCACTCCGAGACCATGGGCTATAGTCCATTGTCTCGGAGTGATTTTCATATTTTTTTCAAATCCTCAAAAATGATGAAAAACGGCATGCTATAGTATGCCGTCCGAGGCCATGGGCTATAGCCCATGATCTCGGAGTGTTTTTCATCATTTTTGAGGATTTGAAAAAAAGACGAAAATCACTCCGAGACCATGGGCTATAGTCCATTGTCAAGGAGTGATTTTCGTCTTTTTTTCAAATCCTCAAAAATGATGAAAAACGGCATGCTATAGTATGCCGTCCGAGGCCATGGGCTATAGCCCATGATCTCGGAGTGTTTTTCATCATTTTTGAGGATTTGAAAAAAAGACGAAAATCACTCCGAGACCATGGGCTATAGTCCATTGTCAAGGAGTGATTTTCGTCTTTTTTTCAAATCCTCAAAAATGATGAAAAACGGCATGCTATAGTATGCCGTCCGAGGCCATGGGCTATAGCCCATGATCTCGGAGTGTTTTTCATCATTTTTGAGGATTTGAAAAAAAGACGAAAATCACTCCGAGACCATGGGCTATAGTCCATTGTCAAGGAGTGATTTTCGTCTTTTTTTCAAATCCTCAAAAATGATGAAAAACGGCATGCTATAGTATGCCGTCCGAGGCCATGGGCTATAGCCCATGATCTCGGAGTGTTTTTCATCATTTTTGAGGATTTGAAAAAAAGACGAAAATCACTCCGAGACCATGGGCTATAGTCCATTGTCTCGGAGTGATTTTCGTCTTTTTTTCAAATCCTCAAAAATGATGAAAAATGGCCTGCTATAGTATGCCATCTGAGGCCATGGGCTATAGCCCATGGTCTCGGAGTGTTTTTCATCATTTTTGAGGATTTGAAAAAAAGACGAAAATCACTCCGAGACCATGGGCTATAGTCCATTGTCTCGGAGTGATTTTCATCTTTTTTTCAAATCCTCAAAAATGATGAAAAACGGCATGCTATAGTATGCCGTCCGAGGCCATGGGCTATAGCCCATGATCTCGGAGTGTTTTTCATTATTTTTGAGGATTTGAAAAAAAGACGAAAATCACTCAGAGACCATGGGCTATAGTCCATTGTCTCGGAGTGATTTTCATATTTTTTTCAAATCCTCAAAAATGATGAAAAATGGCCTGCTATAATATGCCATCTGAGGCCATGGGCTATAGCCCATGGTCTCGGAGTGTTTTTCATAATTTTTGAGGATTTGAAAAAAAGACGAAAATCACTCCGAGACCATGGGCTATAGTCCATTGTCTCGGAGTGATTTTCATCTTTTTTTCAAATCCTCAAAAATGATGAAAAACGGCATGCTATAGTATGCCGTCCGAGGCCATGGGCTATAGCCCATGATCTCGGAGTGTTTTCCATCATTTTTGAGGATTTGAAAAAAAGACGAAAATCACTCCGAGACCATGGGCTATAGTCCATTGTCTCGGAGTGATTTTCGTCTTTTTTTTTAATCCTCAAAAATGATGAAAAATGGCCTGCTATAGTATGCCATCTGAGGCCATGGGCTGAACTTGCACCCACGACCTGTGGTTCACATAGAAAGCAGCTTATCACAGAGGCCACCATGCTCTCTGAGAATCTCCTCAGCTTACCATCTCTTTCCACTTCTCTTCTGGATGTTATTCTCCAAAACATGCTGCAAAGTGAATGTAGCAGGAACTCAGCTGGATTTGAACTCACAACCTCTGGCTCACATGGACATCATCTTAACAAGGGTGCAACTGAGCTCTCAGTGATTTTTAGGTTGTAAGTTGTTCTTCTTGGTGTCACTTTTCAAATGGGGCCTTTGGATCATGTACAGAGCATTTGAATGGTGCTGTGCATCAAAGGTGTCTTTAGTGCTTTTAAGTGTTATCGTGGATGTTAATAAGATAATACAGAGGAGAAACCATGACAGGACACAGACAGCCTCCCCATTGGTGGATGTGATCCTGGCAGCCAGCCCAGGTGTGTTCTGGTCCTGTTGATTGAGCTGAGAAAAACTATAAACCTTCAAGGACAATGGACTATAGTCCATGGTCTCGGAGTGATTTTCATCATTTTTCCAAATCCTCAAAAATGATGAAAAACGGCATGCTATAGTATGCCGTCCGAGGCCATGGGCTATAGCCCATGGTCTCGGAGTGTTTTTCATCATTTTTGAGGATTTGAAAAAAAGACGAAAATCACTCCGAGACCATGGGCTATAGTCCATTGTCTCGGAGTGATTTTCATCTTTTTTTCAAATCCTCAAAAATGATGAAAAAAAACATGCTATAGTATGCCGTCCGAGGCTATAGCCCATGGTCCCGGAGTGTTTTTCATCATTTTTGAGGATTTGAAAAAAAGACGAAAATCACTCCGAGACCATGGGCTATAGTCCATTGTCTCGGAGTGATTTTTGTCTTTTTTTCAAATCCTCAAAAATGATGAAAAATGGCCTGCTATAGTATGCCATCTGAGGCCATGGGCTGAACTTGAACCCACGACCTGTGGTTCACATAGACAGCAGCTTATCACAGAGGCCACCATGCTCTCTGAGAATCTCCTCAGCTTACCATCTCTTTCCACTTCTCTTCTGGATGTTATTCTCCAAAACATGCTGCAAAGTGAAAGTAGCAGGAACTCAGCTGGATTTGAACTCACAACCTCTGGCTCACATGGACATAATCTTAACAAGGGTGCCACTGAGCTCTCAGTGATTTTTAGGTTGTAAGTTGTTCTTCTTGGTGTCACTTTTCAAATGGGGCCTTGGGATCATGTACAGAGCATTTGAATGGTGCTGTGCATCAAAGGTGTCTTTAGTGCTTTTAAGTGTTATCGTGGATGTTAATCAGATAATACAGAGGAGAAACCATGACAGGACACAGACAGCCTCCCCATTGGTGGATGTGATCCTGGCAGCCAGCCCAGGTGTGTTCTGGTCCTGTTGATTGAGCTGAGAAAAACTGTAAACCTTCAAGGACAATGGACTATAACCCATGGTCTCGGAGTGATTTTCATCTTTTTTTCAAATCCTCAAAAATGATGAAAAACGGCATGCTATAGTATGCCGTCCGAGGCCATGGGCTATAGCCCATGGTCTCGGAGAGTTTTTCATCATTTTTGAGGATTTGAAAAAAAGACGAAAATCACTCCGAGACCATGGGCTATAGTCCATTGTCTCGGAGTGATTTTCATCTTTTTTTCAAATCCTCAAAAATGATGAAAAAAAGCATGCTATAGTATGCCGTCCGAGGCCATGGGCTATAGCCCATGGTCTCGGAGTGTTTTTCATCATTTTTGAGGATTTGAAAAAAAGACGAAAATCACGCCGAGACCATGGGCTATAGTCCATTGTCTCGGAGTGATTTTCGTCTTTTTTTCAAATCCTCAAAAATGATGAAAAATGGCCTGCTATAGTATGCCATCTGAGGCCATGGGCTATAGCCCATGGTCTCGGAGTGTTTTTCATCATTTTTGAGGATTTGAAAAAAAGACGAAAATCACTCCGAGACCATGGGCTATAGTCCATTGTCTCGGAGTGATTTTCATCTTTTTTTCAAATCCTCAAAAATGATGAAAAACGGCATGCTATAGTATGCCGTCCGAGGCCATGGGCTATAGCCCATGATCTCGGAGTGTTTTTCATCATTTTTGAGGATTTGAAAAAAAGACGAAAATCACTCCGAGACCATGGGCTATAGTCCATTGTCTCGGAGTGATTTTCGTCTTTTTTTTAAATCCTCAAAAATGATGAAAAATGGCCTGCTATAGTATGCCATCTGAGGCCATGGGCTGAACTTGAACCCACGACCTGTGGTTCACATAGACAGCAGCTTATCACAGAGGCCACCATGCTCTCTGAGAATCTCCTCAGCTTACCATCTCTTTCCACTTCTCTTCTGGATGTTATTCTCCAAAACATGCTGCAAAGTGAAAGTAGCAGGAACTCAGCTGGATTTGAACTCACAACCTCTGGCTCACATGGACATCATCTTAACAAGGGTGCAACTGAGCTCTCAGTGATTTTTAGGTTGTAAGTTGTTCTTCTTGGTGTCACTTTTCAAATGGGGCCTTTGGATCATGTACAGAGCATTTGAATGGTGCTGTGCATCAAAGGTGTCTTTAGTGCTTTTAAGTGTTATCGTGGATGTTAATCAGATAATACAGAGGAGAAACCATGACAGGACACAGACAGCCTCCCCATTGGTGGATGTGATCGTGGCAGCCAGCCCAGGTGTGTTCTGGTCCTGTTGATTGAGCTGAGAAAAACTATAAACCTTCGAGGACAATGGACTATAGCCCATGGTCTCGGAGTGATTTTCATCATTTTTTCAAATCCTCAAAAATGATGAAAAACGGCATGCTATAGTATGCCGTCCGAGGCCATGGGCTATAGCCCATGGTCTCGGAGTGTTTTTCATAATTTTTGAGGATTTGAAAAAAAGACGAAAATCACTCCGAGACCATGGGCTATAGTCCATTGTCTCGGAGTGATTTTCATCTTTTTTTCAAATCCTCAAAAATGATGAAAAACGGCATGCTATAGTATGCCGTCCGAGGCCATGGGCTATAGCCCATGGTCTCGGAGTGTTTTTCATCATTTTTGAGGATTTGAAAAAAAGACGAAAATCACGCCGAGACCATGGGCTATAGTCCATTGTCTCGGAGTGATTTTCGTCTTTTTTTCAAATCCTCAAAAATGATGAAAAATGGCCTGCTATAGTATGCCATCTGAGGCCATGGGCTATAGCCCATGGTCTCGGAGTGTTTTTCATCATTTTTGAGGATTTGAAAAAAAGACCAAAATCACTCCGAGACCATGGGCTATAGTCCATTGTCTCGGAGTGATTTTCATCTTTTTTTCAAATCCTCAAAAATGATGAAAAACGGCATGCTATAGTATGCCGTCCGAGGCGAAAATCACTCCGAGACCATGGGCTATAGTCCATTGTCTCGGAGTGATTTTCATCTTTTTTTCAAATCCTCAAAAATGATGAAAAACGGCATGCTATAGTATGCCGTCCGAGGCGAAAATCACTCCGAGACCATGGGCTATAGTCCATTGTCTCGGAGTGATTTTCATCTTTTTTTCAAATCCTCAAAAATGATGAAAAACGGCATGCTATAGTATGCCGTCCGAGGCCATGGGCTATAGCCCATGGTCTCGGAGTGTTTTTCATCATTTTTGAGGATTTGAAAAAAAGACGAAAATCACTCCGAGACCATGGGCTATAGTCCATTGTCTCGGAGTGATTTTCATCTTTTTTTCAAATCCTCAAAAATGATGAAAAAAAGCATGCTATAGTATGCCGTCCGAGGCCATGGGCTATAGCCCATGGTCTCGGAGTGTTTTTCATCATTTTTGAGGATTTGAAAAAAAGACGAAAATCACTCCGAGACCATGGGCTATAGTCCATTGTCTCGGAGTGATTTTCATCTTTTTTTCAAATCCTCAAAAATGATGAAAAAAAGCATGCTATAGTATGCCGTCCGAGGCCATGGGCTATAGCCCATGGTCTCGGAGTGTTTTTCATCATTTTTGAGGATTTGAAAAAAAGACGAAAATCACTCCGAGACCATGGGCTATAGTCCATTGTCTCGGAGTGATTTTCATCTTTTTTTCAAATCCTCAAAAATGATGAAAAACGGCATGCTATAGTATGCCGTCCGAGGCCATGGGCTATAGCCCATGGTCCCGGAGTGTTTTTCATCATTTTTGAGGATTTGAAAAAAAGACGAAAATCACTCCGAGACCATGGGCTATATAGTCCATTGTCTCGGAGTGATTTTCGTCTTTTTTTCAAATCCTCAAAAATGATGAAAAATAGCCTGCTATAGTATGCCATCTGAGGCCATGGGCTGAACTTGAACCCACGACCTGTGGTTCACATAGACAGCAGCTTATCACAGAGGCCACCATGCTCTCTGAGAATCTCCTCAGTTTACCATCTCTTTCCACTTCTCTTCTGGATGTTATTCTCCAAAACATGCTGCAAAGTGAAAGTAGCAGGAACTCAGCTGGATTTGAACTCACAACCTCTGGCTCACATGGACATAATCTTAACAAGGGTGCCACTGAGCTCTCAGTGATTTTTAGGTTGTAAGTTGTTCTTCTTGGTGTCACTTTTCAAATGGGGCCTTGGGATCATGTACAGAGCATTTGAATGGTGCTGTGCATCAAAGGTGTCTTTAGTGCTTTTAAGTGTTATCGTGGATGTTAATCAGATAATAAAGAGGAGAAACCATGACAGGACACAGACAGCCTCCCCATTGGTGGATGTGATCCTGGCAGCCAGCCCAGGTGTGTTCTGGTCCTGTTGATTGAGCTGAGAAAAACTGTAAACCTTCAAGGACAATGGACTATAACCCATGGTCTCGGAGTGATTTTCATCTTTTTTTCAAATCCTCAAAAATGATGAAAAACGGCATGCTATAGTATGCCGTCCGAGGCCATGGGCTATAGCCCATGGTCTCGGAGTGTTTTTCATCATTTTTGAGGATTTGAAAAAAAGACGAAAATCACGCCGAGACCATGGGCTATAGTCCATTGTCTCGGAGTGATTTTCGTCTTTTTTTCAAATCCTCAAAAATGATGAAAAGGCCTGCTATAGTATGCCATCTGAGGCCATGGGCTATAGCCCATGGTCTCGGAGTGTTTTTCATCATTTTTGAGGATTTGAAAAAAAGACGAAAATCACTCCGAGACCATGGGCTATAGTCCATTGTCTCGGAGTGATTTTCATCTTTTTTTCAAATCCTCAAAAATGATGAAAAACGGCATGCTATAGTATGCCGTCCGAGGCCATGGGCTATAGCCCATGATCTCGGAGTGTTTTTCATCATTTTTGAGGATTTGAAAAAAAGACGAAAATCACTCCGAGACCATGGGCTATAGTCCATTGTCTCGGAGTGATTTTCGTCTTTTTTTTTAATCCTCAAAAATGATGAAAAATGGCCTGCTATAGTATGCCATCTGAGGCCATGGGCTGAACTTACACCCACGACCTGTGGTTCACATAGAAAGCAGCTTATCACAGAGGCCACCATGCTCTCTGAGAATCTCCTCAGCTTACCATCTCTTTCCACTTCTCTTCTGGATGTTATTCTCCAAAACATGCTGCAAAGTGAAAGTAGCAGGAACTCAGCTGGATTTGAACTCACAACCTCTGGCTCACATGGACATCATCTTAACAAGGGTGCAACTGAGCTCTCAGTGATTTTTAGGTTGTAAGTTGTTCTTCTTGGTGTCACTTTTCAAATGGGGCCTTTGGATCATGTACAGAGCATTTGAATGGTGCTGTGCATCAAAGGTGTCTTTAGTGCTTTTAAGTGTTATCGTGGATGTTAATAAGATAATACAGAGGAGAAACCATGACAGGACACAGACAGCCTCCCCATTGGTGGATGTGATCCTGGCAGCCAGCCCAGGTGTGTTCTGGTCCTGTTGATTGAGCTGAGAAAAACTATAAACCTTCAAGGACAATGGACTATAGCCCATGGTCTCGGAGTGATTTTCATAATTTTTTCAAATCCTCAAAAATGATGAAAAACGGCATGCTATAGTATGCCGTCCGAGGCCATGGGCTATAGCCCATGGTCTCGGAGTGTTTTTCATCATTTTTGAGGATTTGAAAAAAAGACGAAAATCACTCCGAGACCATGGGCTATAGTCCATTGTCTCGGAGTGATTTTCATCTTTTTTTCAAATCCTCAAAAATGATGAAAAAAAGCATGCTATAGTATGCCGTCCGAGGCCATGGGCTATAGCCCATGGTCCCGGAGTGTTTTTCATCATTTTTGAGGATTTGAAAAAAAGACGAAAATCACTCCGAGACCATGGGCTATAGTCCATTGTCTCGGAGTGATTTTCGTCTTTTTTTCAAATCCTCAAAAATGATGAAAAATGGCCTGCTATAGTATGCCATCTGAGGCCATGGGCTGAACTTGAACCCACGACCTGTGGTTCACATAGACAGCAGCTTATCACAGAGGCCACCATGCTCTCTGAGAATCTCCTCAGCTTACCATCTCTTTCCACTTCTCTTCTGGATGTTATTCTCCAAAACATGCTGCAAAGTGAAAGTAGCAGGAACTCAGCTGGATTTGAACTCACAACCTCTGGCTCACATGGACATAATCTTAACAAGGGTGCCACTGAGCTCTCAGTGATTTTTAGGTTGTAAGTTGTTCTTCTTGGTGTCACTTTTCAAATGGGGCCTTGGGATCATGCACAGAGCATTTGAATGGTGCTGTGCATCAAAGGTGTCTTTAGTGCTTTTAAGTGTTATCGTGGATGTTAATCAGATAATACAGAGGAGAAACCATGACAGGACACAGACAGCCTCCCCATTGGTGGATGTGATCCTGGCAGCCAGCCCAGGTGTGTTCTGGTCCTGTTGATTGAGCTGAGAAAAACTGTAAACCTTCAAGGACAATGGACTATAACCCATTGTCTCGGAGTGATTTTCATCTTTTTTTCAAATCCTCAAAAATGATGAAAAAAAGCATGCTATAGTATGCCGTCCGAGGCCATGGGCTATAGCCCATGGTCTCGGAGTGTTTTTCATCATTTTTGAGGATTTGAAAAAAAGACGAAAATCACGCCAAAACCATGGGCTATAGTCCATTGTCTCGGAGTGATTTTCGTCTTTTTTTCAAATCCTCAAAAATGATGAAAAACTGCATGCTATAGTATGCCGTCCGAGGCCATGGGCTATAGCCCATGATCTCGGAGTGTTTTTCATCATTTTTGAGGATTTGAAAAAAAGACGAAAATCACTCCGAGACCATGGGCTATAGTCCATTGTCTCGGAGTGATTTTCATCTTTTTTTCAAATCCTCAAAAATGATGAAAAAAAGCATGCTATAGTATGCCGTCCGAGGCCATGGGCTATAGCCCATGGTCTCGGAGTGTTTTTCATCATTTTTGAGGATTTGAAAAAAAGACGAAAATCACTCCGAGACCATGGGCTATAGTCCATTGTCTCGGAGTGATTTTCATCTTTTTTTCAAATCCTCAAAAATGATGAAAAACGGCATGCTATAGTATGCCGTCCGAGGCCATGGGCTATAGCCCATGATCTCGGAGTGTTTTTCATCATTTTTGAGGATTTGAAAAAAAGACGAAAATCACTCCGAGACCATGGGCTATAGTCCATTGTCTCGGAGTTATTTTCGTCTTTTTTTTAAATCCTCAAAAATGATGAAAAATGGCCTGCTATAGTATGCCATCTGAGGCCATGGGCTGAACTTGCACCCACGACCTGTGGTTCACATAGAAAGCAGCTTATCACAGAGGCCACCATGCTCTCTGAGAATCTCCTCAGCTTACCATCTCTTTCCACTTCTCTTCTGGATGTTATTCTCCAAAACATGCTGCAAAGTGAAAGTAGCAGGAACTCAGCTGGATTTGAACTCACAACCTCTGGCTCACATGGACATCATCTTAACAAGGGTGCAACTGAGCTCTCAGTGATTTTTAGGTTGTAAGTTGTTCTTCTTGGTGTCACTTTTCAAATGGGGCCTTTGGATCATGTACAGAGCATTTGAATGGTGCTGTGCATCAAAGGTGTCTTTAGTGCTTTTAAGTGTTATCGTGGATGTTAATAAGATAATACAGAGGAGAAACCATGACAGGACACAGACAGCCTCCCCATTGGTGGATGTGATCCTGGCAGCCAGCCCAGGTGTGTTCTGGTCCTGTTGATTGAGCTGAGAAAAACTATAAACCTTCAAGGACAATGGACTATAGCCCATGGTCTCGGAGTGATTTTCATCATTTTTTCAAATCCTCAAAAATGATGAAAAACGGCATGCTATAGTATGCCGTCCGAGGCCATGGGCTATAGCCCATGGTCTCGGAGTGTTTTTCATCATTTTTGAGGATTTGAAAAAAAGACGAAAATCACTCCGAGACCATGGGCTATAGTCCATTGTCTCGGAGTGATTTTCATCTTTTTTTCAAATCCTCAAAAATGATGAAAAACGGCATGCTATAGTATGCCGTCCGAGGCCATGGGCTATACCCCATGGTCCCGGAGTGTTTTTCATCATTTTTGAGGATTTGAAAAAAAGACGAAAATCACTCCGAGACCATGGGCTATAGTCCATTGTCTCGGAGTGATTTTCGTCTTTTTTTCAAATCCTCAAAAATGATGAAAAATGGCCTGCTATAGTATGCCATCTGAGGCCATGGGCTGAACTTGAACCCACGACCTGTGGTTCACATAGACAGCAGCTTATCACAGAGGCCACCATGCTCTCTGAGAATCTCCTCAGCTTACCATCTCTTTCCACTTCTCTTCTGGATGTTATTCTCCAAAACATGCTGCAAAGTGAAAGTAGCAGGAACTCAGCTGGATTTGAACTCACAACCTCTGGCTCACATGGACATAATCTTAACAAGGGTGCCACTGAGCTCTCAGTGATTTTTAGGTTGTAAGTTGTTCTTCTTGGTGTCACTTTTCAAATGGGGCCTTGGGATCATGTACAGAGCATTTGAATGGTGCTGTGCATCAAAGGTGTCTTTAGTGCTTTTAAGTGTTATCGTGGATGTTAATCAGATAATACAGAGGAGAAACCATGACAGGACACAGACAGCCTCCCCATTGGTGGATGTGATCCTGGCAGCCAGCCCAGGTGTGTTCTGGTCCTGTTGATTGAGCTGAGAAAAACTGTAAACCTTCAAGGACAATGGACTATAACCCATTGTCTCGGAGTGATTTTCATCTTTTTTTCAAATCCTCAAAAATGATGAAAAAAAGCATGCTATAGTATGCCGTCCGAGGCCATGGGCTATAGCCCATGGTCTCGGAGTGTTTTTCATCATTTTTGAGGATTTGAAAAAAAGACGAAAATCACGCCAAAACCATGGGCTATAGTCCATTGTCTCGGAGTGATTTTCGTCTTTTTTTCAAATCCTCAAAAATGATGAAAAACTGCATGCTATAGTATGCCGTCCGAGGCCATGGGCTATAGCCCATGATCTCGGAGTGTTTTTCATCATTTTTGAGGATTTGAAAAAAAGACGAAAATCACTCCGAGACCATGGGCTATAGTCCATTGTCTCGGAGTGATTTTCATCTTTTTTTCAAATCCTCAAAAATGATGAAAAAAAGCATGCTATAGTATGCCGTCCGAGGCCATGGGCTATAGCCCATGGTCTCGGAGTGTTTTTCATCATTTTTGAGGATTTGAAAAAAAGACGAAAATCACTCCGAGACCATGGGCTATAGTCCATTGTCTCGGAGTGATTTTCATCTTTTTTTCAAATCCTCAAAAATGATGAAAAACGGCATGCTATAGTATGCCGTCCGAGGCCATGGGCTATAGCCCATGATCTCGGAGTGTTTTTCATCATTTTTGAGGATTTGAAAAAAAGACGAAAATCACTCCGAGACCATGGGCTATAGTCCATTGTCTCGGAGTTATTTTCGTCTTTTTTTTAAATCCTCAAAAATGATGAAAAATGGCCTGCTATAGTATGCCATCTGAGGCCATGGGCTGAACTTGCACCCACGACCTGTGGTTCACATAGAAAGCAGCTTATCACAGAGGCCACCATGCTCTCTGAGAATCTCCTCAGCTTACCATCTCTTTCCACTTCTCTTCTGGATGTTATTCTCCAAAACATGCTGCAAAGTGAAAGTAGCAGGAACTCAGCTGGATTTGAACTCACAACCTCTGGCTCACATGGACATCATCTTAACAAGGGTGCAACTGAGCTCTCAGTGATTTTTAGGTTGTAAGTTGTTCTTCTTGGTGTCACTTTTCAAATGGGGCCTTTGGATCATGTACAGAGCATTTGAATGGTGCTGTGCATCAAAGGTGTCTTTAGTGCTTTTAAGTGTTATCGTGGATGTTAATAAGATAATACAGAGGAGAAACCATGACAGGACACAGACAGCCTCCCCATTGGTGGATGTGATCCTGGCAGCCAGCCCAGGTGTGTTCTGGTCCTGTTGATTGAGCTGAGAAAAACTATAAACCTTCAAGGACAATGGACTATAGCCCATGGTCTCGGAGTGATTTTCATCATTTTTTCAAATCCTCAAAAATGATGAAAAACGGCATGCTATAGTATGCCGTCCGAGGCCATGGGCTATAGCCCATGGTCTCGGAGTGTTTTTCATCATTTTTGAGGATTTGAAAAAAAGACGAAAATCACTCCGAGACCATGGGCTATAGTCCATTGTCTCGGAGTGATTTTCATCTTTTTTTCAAATCCTCAAAAATGATGAAAAACGGCATGCTATAGTATGCCGTCCGAGGCCATGGGCTATACCCCATGGTCCCGGAGTGTTTTTCATCATTTTTGAGGATTTGAAAAAAATACGAAAATCACTCCGAGACCATGGGCTATAGTCCATTGTCTCGGAGTGATTTTCGTCTTTTTTTCAAATCCTCAAAAATGATGAAAAATGGCCTGCTATAGTATGCCATCTGAGGCCATGGGCTGAACTTGAACCCACGACCTGTGGTTCACATAGACAGCAGCTTATCACAGAGGCCACCATGCTCTCTGAGAATCTCCTCAGCTTACCATCTCTTTCCACTTCTCTTCTGGATGTTATTCTCCAAAACATGCTGCAAAGTGAAAGTAGCAGGAACTCAGCTGGATTTGAACTCACAACCTCTGGCTCACATGGACATAATCTTAACAAGGGTGTCACTGAGCTCTCAGTGATTTTTGAGTGGTAAGTTGTTCTTCTTGGTGTCACTTTTCAAATGGGGCCTTGGGATCATGTACAGAGCATTTGAATGGTGCTGTGCATCAAAGGTGTCTTTAGTGCTTTTAAGTGTTATCGTGGATGTTAATCAGATAATACAGAGGAGAAACCATGACAGGACACAGACAGCCTCCCCATTGGTGGATGTGATCCTGGCAGCCAGCCCAGGTGTGTTCTGGTCCTGTTGATTGAGCTGAGAAAAACTATAAACCTTCAAGGACAATGGGCTATAGTCCATTGTCTCGGAGTGATTTTCATCTTTTTTTCAAATCCTCAAAAATGATGAAAAACGGCATGCTATAGTATGCCGTCCGAGGCCATGGGCTGGTCTCGGAGTGTTTTTCATCATTTTTGAGGATTTGAAAAAAAGACGAAAATCACTCAGAGACCATGGGCTATAGTCCATTGTCTCGGAGTGATTTTCATCTTTTTTTCAAATCCTCAAAAATGATGAAAAAAGGCATGCTATAGTATGCCGTCCGAGGCCATGGGCTATAGCCCATGGTCTCGGAGTGTTTTTCATCATTTTTGAGGATTTAAAAAAAAGACAAAAATCACTCCGAGACCATGGGCTATAGTCCATTGTCTCGGAGTGATTTTCATCTTTTTTTCAAATCCTCAAAAATGATGAAAAACGGCATGCTATAGTATGCCGTCCGAGGCCATGGGCTATAGCCCATGGTCTCGGAGTGTTTTTCCTCATTTTTGAGGATTTGAAAAAAAGACGAAAATCACTCCGAGACCATGGGCTATAGTCCATTGTCTCGGAGTGATTTTCATCTTTTTTTCAAATCCTCAAAAATGATGAAAAACGGCATGCTATAGTATGCCGTCCGAGGCCATGGGCTATAGCCCATGGTCTCGGAGTGTTTTTCATCATTTTTGAGGATTTGAAAAAAAGACGAAAATCACTCAGAGACCATGGGCTATAGTCCATTGTCTCGGAGTGATTTTCATCTTTTTTTCAAATCCTCAAAAATGATGAAAAACGGCATGCTATAGTATGCCGTCCGAGGCCATGGGCTATAGCCCATGGTCTCGGAGTGTTTTTCATCATTTTTGAGGATTTGAAAAAAAGACGAAAATCACTCCGAGACCATGGGCTATAGTCCATTGTCTCGGAGTGATTTTCATATTTTTTTCAAATCCTCAAAAATGATGAAAAAAAGCATGCTATAGTATGCCGTCCGAGGCCATGGGCTATAGCCCATGGTCTCGGAGTGTTTTTCATCATTTTTGAGGATTTGAAAAAAAGACGAAAATCACTCCGAGACCATGGGCTATAGTCCATTGTCTCGGAGTGATTTTCATCTTTTTTTCAAATCCTCAAAAATGATGAAAAACGGCATGCTATAGTATGCCGTCCGAGGCCATGGGCTATAGCCCATGGTCTCGGAGTGTTTTTCATCATTTTTGAGGATTTGAAAAAAAGACGAAAATCACTCCGAGACCATGGGCTATAGTCCATTGTCTCGGAGTGATTTTCGTCTTTTTTTCAAATCCTCAAAAATGATGAAAAACGGCATGCTATAGTATGCCGTCCGAGGCCATGGGCTATAGCCCATGGTCTCGGAGTGTTTTTCCTCATTTTTGAGGATTTGAAAAAAAGACGAAAATCACTCCGAGACCATGGGCTATAGTCCATTGTCTCGGAGTGATTTTCATCTTTTTTTCAAATCCTCAAAAATGATGAAAAACGGCATGCTATAGTATGCCGTCCGAGGCCATGGGCTATAGCCCATGGTCTCGGAGTGTTTTTCATCATTTTTGAGGATTTGAAAAAAAGACGAAAATCACTCAGAGACCATGGGCTATAGTCCATTGTCTCGGAGTGATTTTCATCTTTTTTTCAAATCCTCAAAAATGATGAAAAACGTCATGCTATAGTATGCCGTCCGAGGCCATGGGCTATAGCCCATGGTCTCGGAGTGTTTTTCATCATTTTTGAGGATTTGAAAAAAAGACGAAAATCACTCCGAGACCATGGGCTATAGTCCATTGTCTCGGAGTGATTTTCATCTTTTTTTCAAATCCTCAAAAATGATGAAAAACGGCATGCTATAGTATGCCGTCAGAGGCCAGGGGCTATAGCCCATGGTCTCGGAGTGTTTTTCATCATTTTTGAGGATTTGAAAAAAAGACGAAAATCACTCCGAGACCATGGGCTATAGTCCATTGTCTCGGAGTGATTTTCATATTTTTTTCAAATCCTCAAAAATGATGAAAAAAAGCATGCTATAGTATGCCGTCCGAGGCCATGGGCTATAGCCCATGGTCTCGGAGTGTTTTTCATCATTTTTGAGGATTTGAAAAAAAGACGAAAATCACTCCGAGACCATGGGCTTTGGTCCATTGTCTCGGAGTGATTTTCGTCTTTTTTTCAAATCCTCAAAAATGATGAAAAACGGCATGCTATAGTATGCCGTCCAAGGCCATGGGCTATAGTCCATTGTCTCGGAGTGATTTTCATATTTTTTTCAAATCCTCAAAAATGATGAAAAACGGCATGCTATAGTATGCCGTCCGAGGCCATGGGCTATAGCCCATGGTCTCGGAGTGTTTTTCATCATTTTTGAGGATTTGAAAAAAAGACGAAAATCACTCCGAGACCATGGGCTATAGTCCATTGTCTCGGAGTGATTTTCGTCTTTTTTTCAAATCCTCAAAAATGATGAAAAACGGCATGCTATAGTATGCCGTCCGAGGCCATGGGCTATAGCCCATGGTCTCGGAGTGTTTTTCCTCATTTTTGAGGATTTGAAAAAAAGACGAAAATCACTCCGAGACCATGGGCTATAGTCCATTGTCTCGGAGTGATTTTCATATTTTTTTCAAATCCTCAAAAATGATGAAAAACGGCATGCTATAGTATGCCGTCCGAGGCCATGGGCTCTAGCCCATGGTCTCGGAGGGTTTTTCATCATTTTTGAGGATTTGAAAAAAAGACGAAAATCACTCCGACACCATGGGCTATAGTCCATTGTCTCGGAGTGATTTTCGTCTTTTTTTCAAATCCTCAAAAATGATGAAAAACGGCATGCTATAGTATGCCGTCCGAGGCCATGGGCTATAGCCCATGGTCTCGGAGTGTTTTTCATCATTTTTGAGGATTTGAAAAAAAGACGAAAATCACTCCGAGACCATGGGCTATAGTCCATTGTCTCGGAGTGATTTTCATCTTTTTTTCAAATCCTCAAAAATGATGAAAAACGGCATGCTATAGTATGCCGTCCGAGGCCATGGGCTATAGCCCATGGTCTCGGAGTGTTTTTCATCATTTTTGAGGATTTGAAAAAAAGACGAAAATCACTCCGAGACCATGGGCTATAGTCCATTGTCTCGGAGTGATTTTCATCTTTTTTTCAAATCCTCAAAAATGATGAAAAAAAGCATGCTATAGTATGCCGTCCGAGGCCATGGGCTATAGCCCATGGTCTCGGAGTGTTTTTCATCATTTTTGAGGATTTGAAAAAAAGACGAAAATCACTCCGAGACCATGGGCTATAGTCCATTGTCTCGGAGTGATTTTCATCTTTTTTTCAAATCCTCAAAAATGATGAAAAACGGCATGCTATAGTATGCCGTCCGAGGCCATGGGCTATAGCCCATGGTCTCGGAGTGTTTTTCATCATTTTTGAGGATTTGAAAAAAAGATGAAAATAACTCTGAGACAATGGACTATAGCCCATTGTCTCGGAGTGATTTTCATCTTTTTTTCAAATCCTCAAAAATGATGAAAAAAAGCATGCTATAGTATGCCGTCCGAGGCCATGGGCTATAGCCCATGGTCTCGGAGTGTTTTTCATCATTTTTGAGGATTTGAAAAAAAGACGAAAAAAACTCCGAAACGATGGGCTATAGCCCATGGTCTCGGAGTGATTTCGTCTTTTTTTCAAATCCTCGTTTTTCATCATTTTTGACCATGGGCTATAGCCCATATCGGACGGCATACTATAGCACGCTGTTTTTCATCATTTTTGAGGATTTGAAAAAAAGACGAAAATCACTCCGAGACGATGGGCTATAGCCCATGGTCTCGGAGTGATTTCGTCTTTTTTTCAAATCCTCGTTTTTCATAATTTTTGACCATGGGCTATAGCCCATATCGGACGGCATACTATAGCACGCCGTTTTTCATCATTTTTGAGGATTTGGAAAAAAGACGAAAATCACTCCGAGACGATGGGCTATAGCCCATGGTCTCGGAGTGATTTCGTCTTTTTTTCAAATCCTTGTTTTACATCAGTTTTGACCATGGGCTATAGCCCATATCGGACGGCATACTATAGCACGCCGTTTATCTACATTTTTGAGGATTTGAAAAAAAGATGAAAATCACTCGGAGACGATGGGCTATAGCCCATGGTCTCGGAGTGATTTCGTCTTTTTTTCAAATCCTCGTATGCCGTCCGAGGCCATGGGCTATAGCCCATGGTCTCGGAGTGTTTTTCATCATTTTTGAGGATTTGAAAAAAAGACGAAAATCACTCCGAGACCATGGGCTATAGTCCATTGTCTCGGAGTGATTTTCATCTTTTTTTCAAATCCTCAAAAATGATGAAAAACGGCATGCTATAGTATGCCGTCCGAGGCCAGGGGCTATAGCCCATGGTCTCGGAGTGTTTTTCATCATTTTTGAGGATTTGAAAAAAAGACGAAAATCACTCCGAGACCATGGGCTATAGTCCATTGTCTCGGAGTGATTTTCATCTTTTTTTCAAATCCTCCAAAATGATGAAAAAAAGCATGCTATAGTATGCCGTCCGAGGCCATGGGCTATAGCCCATGGTCTCGGAGTGTTTTTCATCATTTTTGAGGATTTGAAAAAAAGACGAAAATCACTCCGAGACCATGGGCTATAGTCCATTGTCTCGGAGTGATTTTCGTCTTTTTTTCAAATCCTCAAAAATGATGAAAAACGGCATGCTATAGTATGCCGTCCAAGGCCATGGGCTATAGTCCATTGTCTCGGAGTGATTTTCATATTTTTTTCAAATCCTCAAAAATGATGAAAAACGGCATGCTATAGTATGCCGTCCGAGGCCATGGGCTATAGCCCATGGTCTCGGAGTGTTTTTCATCATTTTTGAGGATTTGAAAAAAAGACGAAAATCACTCCGAGACCATGGGCTATATATAGTCCATTGTCTCGGAGTGATTTTCATCTTTTTTTCAAATCCTCAAAAATGATGAAAAAAAGCATGCTATAGTATGCCGTCCGAGGCCATGGGCTATAGCCCATGGTCTCGGAGTGTTTTTCATCATTTTTGAGGATTTGAAAAAAAGATGAAAATAACTCTGAGACAATGGACTATAGCCCATTGTCTCGGAGTGATTTTCATCTTTTTTTCAAATCCTCAAAAATGATGAAAAACGGCATGCTATAGTATGCCGTCCGAGGCCATGGGCTATAGCCCATGGTCTCGGAGTGTTTTTCATCATTTTTGAGGATTTGAAAAAAAGACGAAAAAAACTCCGAAACGATGGGCTATAGCCCATGGTCTCGGAGTGATTTCGTCTTTTTTTCAAATCCTCGTTTTTCATCATTTTTGACCATGGGCTATAGCCCATATCGGACGGCATACTATAGCACGCTGTTTTTCATCATTTTTGAGGATTTGAAAAAAAGACGAAAATCACTCCGAGACGATGGGCTATAGCCCATGGTCTCGGAGTGATTTCGTCTTTTTTTCAAATCCTCGTTTTTCATAATTTTTGACCATGGGCTATAGCCCATATCGGACGGCATACTATAGCACGCCGTTTTTCATCATTTTTGAGGATTTGGAAAAAAGACGAAAATCACTCCGAGACGATGGGCTATAGCCCATGGTCTCGGAGTGATTTCGTCTTTTTTTCAAATCCTTGTTTTACATCAGTTTTGACCATGGGCTATAGCCCATATCGGACGGCATACTATAGCACGCCGTTTATCTACATTTTTGAGGATTTGAAAAAAAGATGAAAATCACTCGGAGACGATGGGCTATAGCCCATGGTCTCGGAGTGATTTCGTCTTTTTTTCAAATCCTCGTTTTTCATCATTTTTGACCATTGGCTATAGCCCATATCGGACGGCATACTATAGCACGCCGTTTATCTACATTTTTGAGGATTTGAAAAAAAGATGAAAATCACTCCGAGACGATGGGCTATAGCCCATGGTCTCGGAGTGATTTCGTCTTTTTTTCAAATCCTTGTTTTTCATCATTTTTGACCATTAGTACAGCGGCTTATACCCCAATACAAGAGGTATTGTGCACTTTTTCAAAAAAGCATGAAACTTCTACCATAGTTAGATGATATCATGAGGTGTATTTTCAGATGTGGAGTCAAGTCAGATTTGACCCCTGAGGCCCGGTAGAGCATAATATGTGACCAATACCCATAACATCCTATATAAGGCAAAAAAGTCCAAATTTCATCATTCTTTAAGTAGCATGTGACATATGAAACTAGGGTGTTTGCATGATTCTGAATCCATTCCAAGCATTAGTTTTGCAAAAAAACACTCATTGGGCTTAAAACGGCCATGCCCACTTGCCCAAATGTGCTGGCATCATCAATTTGTGATGACGGCATTGGCCGTTTTTAGCCCAATGAGTGTTTTTTTGCAAAACTAATGCTTGGAATGGATTCAGCATCATGAAATCACCCTAGTTTCATATGTCACATGCTACTTAAAGAATGATGAAATTTGGACTTTTTTGCCTTATATAGGATGTTATGGGTATTGGTCACATATTATGCTCTACCGGGCCTCAGGGGTCAAATCTGACTTGACTCCACATCTGAAAATACACCTCATGGTATCATCTAACTATGGTAAAAGTTTCATGCTTTTTTGAAAAAGTGCACAATTTTTTGGTAATCCGCTGTACTACATGGGCTATAGCCCATATCGGACGGCATACTATAGCACGCCGTTTTTCATCATTTTTGGGGATTTGAAAAAAAGACGAAAATCACTCCGAGACGATGGGCTATATAGCCCATGGTCTCGGAGTGATTTCGTCTTTTTTTCAAATCCTTGTTTTTCATCATTTTTGACCATGGGCTATAGCCCATATCGGACGGCATACTATAGCACGCCGTTTTTCATCATTTTTGAGGATTTGAAAAAAATACGAAAATCACTCCGAGACGATGGGCTATAGCCCATGGTCTCGGAGTGATTTCGTCTTTTTTTCAAATCCTTGTTTTTCATCATTTTTTACCATGGGCTATATCCCATATCGGACGGCATACTATAGCACGCCGTTTTTCATCATTTTTGAGGATTTGAAAAAAAGACGAAAATCACTGCGAGACGATGGGCTATAGCCCATGGTCTCGGAGTGATTTCGTCTTTTTTTCAAATCCTCGTTTTTCATCATTTTTGACCATGGGCTATAGCCCATATCGGACGGCATACTATAGCACGCCGTTTTTCATCATTTTTGAGGATTTGAAAAAAAGACGAAAATCACTCCGAGACGATGGGCTATAGCCCATGGTCTCGGAGTGATTTCGTCTTTTTTTCAAATCCTTGTTTTTCATCATTTTTGACCATGGGCTATATCCCATATCGGACGGCATACTATAGCACGCCGTTTTTCATCATTTTTGAGGATTTGAAAAAAAGACGAAAATCACTGCGAGACGATGGGCTATAGCCCATGGTCTCGGAGTGATTTCGTCTTTTTTTCAAATCCTCGTTTTTCATCATTTTTGACCATGGGCTATAGCCCATATCGGACGGCATAGGCTACTATAGCACGCCGTTTTTCATCATTTTTGAGGATTTGAAAAAAAGACGAAAATCACTCCGAGACGATGGGCTATAGCCCATGGTCTCGGAGTGATTTCGTCTTTTTTTCAAATCCTTGTTTTACATCAGTTTTGACCATGGGCTATAGCCCATATCGGACGGCATACTATAGCACGCCGTTTATCTACATTTTTGAGGATTTGAAAAAAAGATGAAAATCACTCGGAGACGATGGGCTATAGCCCATGGTCTCGGAGTGATTTCGTCTTTTTTTCAAATCCTCGTTTTTCATCATTTTTGACCATTGGCTATAGCCCATATCGGACGGCATACTATAGCACGCCGTTTATCTACATTTTTGAGGATTTGAAAAAAAGATGAAAATCACTCCGAGACAATGGACTATAGCCCATGGTCTCGGAGTGATTTTCGTCTTTTTTTCAAATCCTCAAAAATGATGAAAAACACTCCGAGATCATGGGCTATAGCCCATGGCCTCGGACGGCATACTATAGCATGCCGTTTTTCATCATTTTTGAGGATTTGAAAAAAAGATGAAAATCACTCCGAGACAATGGACTATAGCCCATGGTCTCGGAGTGATTTTCGTCTTTTTTTCAAATCCTCAAAAATGATGAAAAACACTCCGAGACCATGGGCTATAGCCCATGGCCTCAGATGGCATACTATAGCAGGCCATTTTTCATCATTTTTGAGGATTTGAAAAAAAGACGAAAATCACTCCGAGACAATGGACTATAGCCCATGGTCTCGGCGTGATTTTCGTCTTTTTTTCAAATCCTCAAAAATGATGAAAAACACTCCGAGACCATGGGCTATAGCCCATGGCCTCGGACGGCATACTATAGCATGCTTTTTTTCATCATTTTTGAGGATTTGAAAAAAAGATGAAAATCACTCCGAGACAATGGACTATAGCCCATGGTCTCGGAGTGATTTTCGTCTTTTTTTCAAATCCTCAAAAATGATGAAAAACTCTCCGAGACCATGGGCTATAGCCCATGGCCTCGGACGGCATACTATAGCATGCCGTTTTTCATCATTTTTGAGGATTTGAAAAAAAGATGAAAATCACTCCGAGACCATGGGTTATAGTCCATTGTCCTTGAAGGTTTACAGTTTTTCTCAGCTCAATCAACAGGACCAGAACACACCTGGGCTGGCTGCCAGGATCACATCCACCAATGGGGAGGCTATCTGTGTCCTGTCATGGTTTCTCCTCTGTATTATCTGATTAACATCCACGATAACACTTAAAAGCACTAAAGACACCTTTGATGCACAGCACCATTCAAATGCTCTGTACATGATCCCAAGGCCCCATTTGAAAAGTGACACCAAGAAGAACAACTTACAACCTAAAAATCACTGAGAGCTCAGTGGCACCCTTGTTAAGATTATGTCCATGTGAGCCAGAGGTTGTGAGTTCAAATCCAGCTGAGTTCCTGCTACTTTCACTTTGCAGCATGTTTTGGAGAATAACATCCAGAAGAGAAGTGGAAAGAGATGGTAAGCTGAGGAGATTCTCAGAGAGCATGGTGGCCTCTGTGATAAGCTGCTGTCTATGTGAACCACAGGTCGTGGGTTCAAGTTCAGCCCATGGCCTCAGATGGCATACTATAGCAGGCCATTTTTCATCATTTTTGAGGATTTGAAAAAAAGACGAAAATCACTCCGAGACGATGGGCTATAGCCCATGGTCTCGGAGTGATTTTGTCTTTTTTTCAAATCCTTGTTTTACATCAGTTTTGACCATGGGCTATAGCCCATATCGGACGGCATACTATAGCACGCCGTTTATCTACATTTTTGAGGATTTGAAAAAAAGATGAAAATCACTCGGAGACGATGGGCTATAGCCCATGGTCTCGGAGTGATTTCGTCTTTTTTTCAAATCCTCGTTTTTCATCATTTTTGACCATGGGCTATAGCCCATATGGGACGGCATACTATAGCACGCCGTTTTTCATCATTTTTGAGGATTTGAAAAAAAGACGAAAATCACTCCGAGACGATGGGCTATAGCCCATGGTCTCGGAGTGATTTCGTCTTTTTTTCAAATCCTCGTTTTTCATCATTTTTGACCATTGGCTATAGCACATATCGGACGGCATACTATAGCACGCCGTTTATCTACATTTTTGAGGATTTGAAAAAAAGATGAAAATCACTCCGAGACGATGGGCTTTAGCCCATGGTCTCGGAGTGATTTCGTCTTTTTTTCAAATCCTCGTTTTTCATCATTTTTGACCAGGGGCTATAGTCCATTGTCTCGGAGTGATTTTCGTCTTTTTTTCAAATCCTCAAAAATGATGAAAAATGGCCTGCTATAGTATGCCATCTGAGGCCATGGGCTATAGCCCATGGTCTCGGAGTGTTTTTCATCATTTTTGAGGATTTGAAAAAAAGACGAAAATCACTCCGAGACCATGGGCTATAGTCCATTGTCTCGGAGTGATTTTCATCTTTTTTTCAAATCCTCAAAAATGATGAAAAACGGCATGCTATAGTATGCCGTCCGAGGCCATGGGCTATAGCCCATGATCTCGGAGTGTTTTTCATCATTTTTGAGGATTTGAAAAAAAGACGAAAATCACTCTGAGACCATGGGCTATAGTCCATTGTCTCGGAGTGATTTTCATATTTTTTTCAAATCCTCAAAAATGATGAAAAATGGCCTGCTATAATATGCCATCTGAGGCCATGGGCTATAGCCCATGGTCTCGGAGTGTTTTTCATCATTTTTGAGGATTTGAAAAAAAGACGAAAATCACTCCGAGACCATGGGCTATATAGTCCATTGTCTCGGAGTGATTTTCATCTTTTTTTCAAATCCTCAAAAATGATGAAAAACGGCATGCTATAGTATGCCGTCCGAGGCCATGGGCTATAGCCCATGATCTCGGAGTGTTTTTCATCCTTTTTGAGGATTTGAAAAAAAGACGAAAATCACTCCGAGACCATGGGCTATAGTCCATTGTCTCGGAGTGATTTTCGTCTTTTTTTTTAATCCTCAAAAATGATGAAAAATGGCCTGCTATAGTATGCCATCTGAGGCCATGGGCTGAACTTGAACCCACGACCTGTGGTTCACATAGACAGCAGCTTATCACAGAGGCCACCATGCTCTCTGAGAATCTCCTCAGCTTACCATCTCTTTCCACTTCTCTTCTGGATGTTATTCTCCAAAACATGCTGCAAAGTGAAAGTAGCAGGAACTCAGCTGGATTTGAACTCACAACCTCTGGCTCACATGGACATAATCTTAACAAGGGTGCCACTGAGCTCTCAGTGATTTTTAGGTTGTAAGTTGTTCTTCTTGGTGTCACTTTTCAAATGGGGCCTTGGGATCATGTACAGAGCATTTGAATGGTGCTGTGCATCAAAGGTGTCTTTAGTGCTTTTAAGTGTTATCGTGGATGTTAATCAGATAATACAGAGGAGAAACCATGACAGGACACAGACAGCCTCCCCATTGGTGGATGTGATCGTGGCAGCCAGCCCAGGTGTGTTCTGGTCCTGTTGATTGAGCTGAGAAAAACTATAAACCTTCGAGGACAATGGACTATAGCCCATGGTCTCGGAGTGATTTTCATCATTTTTTCAAATCCTCAAAAATGATGAAAAACGGCATGCTATAGTATGCCGTCCGAGGCCATGGGCTATAGCCCATGGTCTCGGAGTGTTTTTCATAATTTTTGAGGATTTGAAAAAAAGACGAAAATCACTCCGAGACCATGGGCTATAGTCCATTGTCTCGGAGTGATTTTCATCTTTTTTTCAAATCCTCAAAAATGATGAAAAACGGCATGCTATAGTATGCCGTCCGAGGCCATGGGCTATAGCCCATGGTCTCGGAGTGTTTTTCATCATTTTTGAGGATTTGAAAAAAAGACGAAAATCACGCCGAGACCATGGGCTATAGTCCATTGTCTCGGAGTGATTTTCGTCTTTTTTTCAAATCCTCAAAAATGATGAAAAATGGCCTGCTATAGTATGCCATCTGAGGCCATGGGCTATAGCCCATGGTCTCGGAGTGTTTTTCATCATTTTTGAGGATTTGAAAAAAAGACCAAAATCACTCCGAGACCATGGGCTATAGTCCATTGTCTCGGAGTGATTTTCATCTTTTTTTCAAATCCTCAAAAATGATGAAAAACGGCATGCTATAGTATGCCGTCCGAGGCGAAAATCACTCCGAGACCATGGGCTATAGTCCATTGTCTCGGAGTGATTTTCATCTTTTTTTCAAATCCTCAAAAATGATGAAAAACGGCATGCTATAGTATGCCGTCCGAGGCGAAAATCACTCCGAGACCATGGGCTATAGTCCATTGTCTCGGAGTGATTTTCATCTTTTTTTCAAATCCTCAAAAATGATGAAAAACGGCATGCTATAGTATGCCGTCCGAGGCCATGGGCTATAGCCCATGGTCTCGGAGTGTTTTTCATCATTTTTGAGGATTTGAAAAAAAGACGAAAATCACTCCGAGACCATGGGCTATAGTCCATTGTCTCGGAGTGATTTTCATCTTTTTTTCAAATCCTCAAAAATGATGAAAAAAAGCATGCTATATTATGCCGTCCGAGGCCATGGGCTATAGCCCATGGTCTCGGAGTGTTTTTCATCATTTTTGAGGATTTGAAAAAAAGACGAAAATCACTCCGAGACCATGGGCTATAGTCCATTGTCTCGGAGTGATTTTCATCTTTTTTTCAAATCCTCAAAAATGATGAAAAAAAGCATGCTATAGTATGCCGTCCGAGGCCATGGGCTATAGCCCATGGTCTCGGAGTGTTTTTCATCATTTTTGAGGATTTGAAAAAAAGACGAAAATCACTCCGAGACCATGGGCTATAGTCCATTGTCTCGGAGTGATTTTCATCTTTTTTTCAAATCCTCAAAAATGATGAAAAACGGCATGCTATAGTATGCCATCTGAGGCCATGGGCTGAACTTGAACCCACGACCTGTGGTTCACATAGACAGCAGCTTATCACAGAGGCCACCATGCTCTCTGAGAATCTCCTCAGTTTACCATCTCTTTCCACTTCTCTTCTGGATGTTATTCTCCAAAACATGCTGCAAAGTGAAAGTAGCAGGAACTCAGCTGGATTTGAACTCACAACCTCTGGCTCACATGGACATAATCTTAACAAGGGTGGCACTGAGCTCTCAGTGATTTTTAGGTTGTAAGTTGTTCTTCTTGGTGTCACTTTTCAAATGGGGCCTTGGGATCATGTACAGAGCATTTGAATGGTGCTGTGCATCAAAGGTGTCTTTAGTGCTTTTAAGTGTTATCGTGGATGTTAATCAGATAATAAAGAGGAGAAACCATGACAGGACACAGACAGCCTCCCCATTGGTGGATGTGATCCTGGCAGCCAGCCCAGGTGTGTTCTGGTCCTGTTGATTGAGCTGAGAAAAACTGTAAACCTTCAAGGACAATGGACTATAACCCATGGTCTCGGAGTGATTTTCATCTTTTTTTCAAATCCTCAAAAATGATGAAAAACGGCATGCTATAGTATGCCGTCCGAGGCCATGGGCTATAGCCCATGGTCTCGGAGTGTTTTTCATCATTTTTGAGGATTTGAAAAAAAGACGAAAATCACTCCGAGACCATGGGCTATAGTCCATTGTCTCGGAGTTATTTTCGTCTTTTTTTTAAATCCTCAAAAATGATGAAAAATGGCCTGCTATAGTATGCCATCTGAGGCCATGGGCTGAACTTGCACCCACGACCTGTGGTTCACATAGAAAGCAGCTTATCACAGAGGCCACCATGCTCTCTGAGAATCTCCTCAGCTTACCATCTCTTTCCACTTCTCTTCTGGATGTTATTCTCCAAAACATGCTGCAAAGTGAAAGTAGCAGGAACTCAGCTGGATTTGAACTCACAACCTCTGGCTCACATGGACATCATCTTAACAAGGGTGCAACTGAGCTCTCAGTGATTTTTAGGTTGTAAGTTGTTCTTCTTGGTGTCACTTTTCAAATGGGGCCTTTGGATCATGTACAGAGCATTTGAATGGTGCTGTGCATCAAAGGTGTCTTTAGTGCTTTTAAGTGTTATCGTGGATGTTAATAAGATAATACAGAGGAGAAACCATGACAGGACACAGACAGCCTCCCCATTGGTGGATGTGATCCTGGCAGCCAGCCCAGGTGTGTTCTGGTCCTGTTGATTGAGCTGAGAAAAACTATAAACCTTCAAGGACAATGGACTATAGCCCATGGTCTCGGAGTGATTTTCATCATTTTTTCAAATCCTCAAAAATGATGAAAAACGGCATGCTATAGTATGCCGTCCGAGGCCATGGGCTATAGCCCATGGTCTCGGAGTGTTTTTCATCATTTTTGAGGATTTGAAAAAAAGACGAAAATCACTCCGAGACCATGGGCTATAGTCCATTGTCTCGGAGTGATTTTCATCTTTTTTTCAAATCCTCAAAAATGATGAAAAACGGCATGCTATAGTATGCCGTCCGAGGCCATGGGCTATACCCCATGGTCCCGGAGTGTTTTTCATCATTTTTGAGGATTTGAAAAAAATACGAAAATCACTCCGAGACCATGGGCTATAGTCCATTGTCTCGGAGTGATTTTCGTCTTTTTTTCAAATCCTCAAAAATGATGAAAAATGGCCTGCTATAGTATGCCATCTGAGGCCATGGGCTGAACTTGAACCCACGACCTGTGGTTCACATAGACAGCAGCTTATCACAGAGGCCACCATGCTCTCTGAGAATCTCCTCAGCTTACCATCTCTTTCCACTTCTCTTCTGGATGTTATTCTCCAAAACATGCTGCAAAGTGAAAGTAGCAGGAACTCAGCTGGATTTGAACTCACAACCTCTGGCTCACATGGACATAATCTTAACAAGGGTGTCACTGAGCTCTCAGTGATTTTTAGGTTGTAAGTTGTTCTTCTTGGTGTCACTTTTCAAATGGGGCCTTGGGATCATGTACAGAGCATTTGAATGGTGCTGTGCATCAAAGGTGTCTTTAGTGCTTTTAAGTGTTATCGTGGATGTTAATCAGATAATACAGAGGAGAAACCATGACAGGACACAGACAGCCTCCCCATTGGTGGATGTGATCCTGGCAGCCAGCCCAGGTGTGTTCTGGTCCTGTTGATTGAGCTGAGAAAAACTATAAACCTTCAAGGACAATGGGCTATAGTCCATTGTCTCGGAGTGATTTTCATCTTTTTTTCAAATCCTCAAAAATGATGAAAAACGGCATGCTATAGTATGCCGTCCGAGGCCATGGGCTGGTCTCGGAGTGTTTTTCATCATTTTTGAGGATTTGAAAAAAAGACGAAAATCACTCAGAGACCATGGGCTATAGTCCATTGTCTCGGAGTGATTTTCATCTTTTTTTCAAATCCTCAAAAATGATGAAAAAAGGCATGCTATAGTATGCCGTCCGAGGCCATGGGCTATAGCCCATGGTCTCGGAGTGTTTTTCATCATTTTTGAGGATTTAAAAAAAAGACAAAAATCACTCCGAGACCATGGGCTATAGTCCATTGTCTCGGAGTGATTTTCATATTTTTTTCAAATCCTCAAAAATGATGAAAAACGGCATGCTATAGTATGCCGTCCGAGGCCATGGGCTCTAGCCCATGGTCTCGGAGGGTTTTTCATCATTTTTGAGGATTTGAAAAAAAGACGAAAATCACTCCGACACCATGGGCTATAGTCCATTGTCTCGGAGTGATTTTCGTCTTTTTTTCAAATCCTCAAAAATGATGAAAAACGGCATGCTATAGTATGCCGTCCGAGGCCATGGGCTATAGCCCATGGTCTCGGAGTGTTTTTCATCATTTTTGAGGATTTGAAAAAAAGACGAAAATCACTCCGAGACCATGGGCTATAGTCCATTGTCTCGGAGTGATTTTCATCTTTTTTTCAAATCCTCAAAAATGATGAAAAACGGCATGCTATAGTATGCCGTCCGAGGCCATGGGCTAGAGCCCATGGTCTCGGAGTGTTTTTCATCATTTTTGAGGATTTGAAAAAAAGACGAAAATCACTCCGAGACCATGGGCTATAGTCCATTGTCTCGGAGTGATTTTCATCTTTTTTTCAAATCCTCAAAAATGATGAAAAAAAGCATGCTATAGTATGCCGTCCGAGGCCATGGGCTATAGCCCATGGTCTCGGAGTGTTTTTCATCATTTTTGAGGATTTGAAAAAAAGACGAAAATCACTCCGAGACCATGGGCTATAGTCCATTGTCTCGGAGTGATTTTCATCTTTTTTTCAAATCCTCAAAAATGATGAAAAACGGCATGCTATAGTATGCCGTCCGAGGCCATGGGCTATAGCCCATGGTCTCGGAGTGTTTTTCATCATTTTTGAGGATTTGAAAAAAAGACGAAAATCACTCCGAGACCATGGGCTATAGTCCATTGTCTCGGAGTGATTTTCGTCTTTTTTTCAAATCCTCAAAAATGATGAAAAACGGCATGCTATAGTATGCCGTCCGAGGCCATGGGCTATAGCCCATGGTCTCGGAGTGTTTTTCCTCATTTTTGAGGATTTGAAAAAAAGACGAAAATAAATCCGAGACCATGGGCTATAGTCCATTGTCTCGGAGTGATTTTCATCTTTTTTTCAAATCCTCAAAAATGATGAAAAACGGCATGCTATAGTATGCCGTCCGAGGCCATGGGCTATAGCCCATGGTCTCGGAGTGTTTTTCATCATTTTTGAGGATTTGAAAAAAAGACGAAAATCACTCAGAGACCATGGGCTATAGTCCATTGTCTCGGAGTGATTTTCATCTTTTTTTCAAATCCTCAAAAATGATGAAAAACGTCATGCTATAGTATGCCGTCCGAGGCCATGGGCTATAGCCCATGGTCTCGGAGTGTTTTTCATCATTTTTGAGGATTTGAAAAAAAGACGAAAATCACTCCGAGACCATGGGCTATAGTCCATTGTCTCGGAGTGATTTTCATCTTTTTTTCAAATCCTCAAAAATGATGAAAAACGGCATGCTATAGTATGCCGTCCGAGGCCAGGGGCTATAGCCCATGGTCTCGGAGTGTTTTTCATCATTTTTGAGGATTTGAAAAAAAGACGAAAATCACTCCGAGACCATGGGCTATAGTCCATTGTCTCGGAGTGATTTTCATCTTTTTTTCAAATCCTCAAAAATGATGAAAAAAAGCATGCTATAGTATGCCGTCCGAGGCCATGGGCTATAGCCCATGGTCTCGGAGTGTTTTTCATCATTTTTGAGGATTTGAAAAAAAGACGAAAATCACTCCGAGACCATGGGCTATAGTCCATTGTCTCGGAGTGATTTTCGTCTTTTTTTCAAATCCTCAAAAATGATGAAAAACGGCATGCTATAGTATGCCGTCCAAGGCCATGGGCTATAGTCCATTGTCTCGGAGTGATTTTCATATTTTTTTCAAATCCTCAAAAATGATGAAAAACGGCATGCTATAGTATGCCGTCCGAGGCCATGGGCTATAGCCCATGGTCTCGGAGTGTTTTTCATCATTTTTGAGGATTTGAAAAAAAGACGAAAATCACTCCGAGACCATGGGCTATATATAGTCCATTGTCTCGGAGTGATTTTCATCTTTTTTTCAAATCCTCAAAAATGATGAAAAAAAGCATGCTATAGTATGCCGTCCGAGGCCATGGGCTATAGCCCATGGTCTCGGAGTGTTTTTCATCATTTTTGAGGATTTGAAAAAAAGATGAAAATAACTCTGAGACAATGGACTATAGCCCATTGTCTCGGAGTGATTTTCATCTTTTTTTCAAATCCTCAAAAATGATGAAAAACGGCATGCTATAGTATGCCGTCCGAGGCCATGGGCTATAGCCCATGGTCTCGGAGTGTTTTTCATCATTTTTGAGGATTTGAAAAAAAGACGAAAAAAACTCCGAAACGATGGGCTATAGCCCATGGTCTCGGAGTGATTTCGTCTTTTTTTCAAATCCTCGTTTTTCATCATTTTTGACCATGGGCTATAGCCCATATCGGACGGCATACTATAGCACGCTGTTTTTCATCATTTTTGAGGATTTGAAAAAAAGACGAAAATCACTCCGAGACGATGGGCTATAGCCCATGGTCTCGGAGTGATTTCGTCTTTTTTTCAAATCCTCGTTTTTCATAATTTTTGACCATGGGCTATAGCCCATATCGGACGGCATACTATAGCACGCCGTTTTTCATCATTTTTGAGGATTTGGAAAAAAGACGAAAATCACTCCGAGACGATGGGCTATAGCCCATGGTCTCGGAGTGATTTCGTCTTTTTTTCAAATCCTTGTTTTACATCAGATTTGACCATGGGCTATAGCCCATATCGGACGGCATACTATAGCACGCCGTTTATCTACATTTTTGAGGATTTGAAAAAAAGATGAAAATCACTCGGAGACGATGGGCTATAGCCCATGGTCTCGGAGTGATTTCGTCTTTTTTTCAAATCCTTGTTTTTCATCATTTTTGACCATGGGCTATAGCCCATATCGGACGGCATACTATAGCACGCCGTTTTTCATCATTTTTGAGGATTTGAAAAAAATACGAAAATCACTCCGAGACTATGGGCTATAGCCCATGGTCTCGGAGTGATTTCGTCTTTTTTTCAAATCCTTGTTTTTCATCATTTTTGACCATGGGCTATATCCCATATCGGACGGCATACTATAGCACGCCGTTTTTCATCATTTTTGAGGATTTGAAAAAAAGACGAAAATCACTGCGAGACGATGGGCTATAGCCCATGGTCTCGGAGTGATTTCGTCTTTTTTTCAAATCCTCGTTTTTCATCATTTTTGACCATGGGCTATAGCCCATATCGGACGGCATACTATAGCACGCCGTTTTTCATCATTTTTGAGGATTTGAAAAAAAGACGAAAATCACTCCGAGACGATGGGCTATAGCCCATGGTCTCGGAGTGATTTCGTCTTTTTTTCAAATCCTTGTTTTTCATCATTTTTGACCATGGGCTATATCCCATATCGGACGGCATACTATAGCACGCCGTTTTTCATCATTTTTGAGGATTTGAAAAAAAGACGAAAATCACTGCGAGACGATGGGCTATAGCCCATGGTCTCGGAGTGATTTCGTCTTTTTTTCAAATCCTCGTTTTTCATCATTTTTGACCATGGGCTATAGCCCATATCGGACGGCATAGGCTACTATAGCACGCCGTTTTTCATCATTTTTGAGGATTTGAAAAAAAGACGAAAATCACTCCGAGACGATGGGCTATAGCCCATGGTCTCGGAGTGATTTCGTCTTTTTTTCAAATCCTTGTTTTACATCAGTTTTGACCATGGGCTTTAGCCCATATCGGACGGCATACTATAGCACGCCGTTTATCTACATTTTTGAGGATTTGAAAAAAAGATGAAAATCACTCGGAGACGATGGGCTATAGCCCATGGTCTCGGAGTGATTTCGTCTTTTTTTCAAATCCTCGTTTTTCATCATTTTTGACCATTGGCTATAGCCCATATCGGACGGCATACTATAGCACGCCGTTTATCTACATTTTTGAGGATTTGAAAAAAAGATGAAAATCACTCCGAGACGATGGGCTATAGCCCATGGTCTCGGAGTGATTTCGTCTTTTTTTCAAATCCTCGTTTTTCATCATTTTTGACCATGGGCTATAGCCCATATCGGACGGCATAGGCTACTATAGCACGCCGTTTTTCATCATTTTTGAGGATTTGAAAAAAAGACGAAAATCACTCCGAGACGATTGGCTATAGCCCATGGTCTCGGAGTGATTTCGTCTTTTTTTCAAATCCTCGTTTTTCATCATTTTTGACCATTGGCTATAGCCCATATCGGACGGCATACTATAGCACGCCGTTTATCTACATTTTTGAGGATTTGAAAAAAAGATGAAAATCACTCCGAGACGATGGGCTATAGCCCATGGTCTCGGAGTGATTTCATCTTTTTTTCAAATCCTTGTTTTTCAACATTTTTGACCATGGGCTATAGCCCATATCGGACGGCATACTATAGCACGCCGTTTATCTACATTTTTGAGGATTTGAAAAAAAGATGAAAATCACTCGGAGACGATGGGCTATAGCCCATGGTCTCGGAGTGATTTCGTCTTTTTTTCAAATCCTCGTTTTTCATCATTTTTGACCATTGGCTATAGCACATATCGGACGGCATACTATAGCACGCCGTTTATCTACATTTTTGAGGATTTGAAAAAAAGATGAAAATCACTCCGAGACGATGGGCTTTAGCCCATGGTCTCGGAGTGATTTCGTCTTTTTTTCAAATCCTCGTTTTTCATCATTTTTGACCATGGGCTATAGCCCATATGGGACGGCATACTATAGCACGCCGTTTTTCATCATTTTTGAGGATTTGAAAAAAAGACGAAAATCACTCGGCGACGATGGGCTATAGCCCATGGTCTCGGAGTGATTTCGTCTTTTTTTCAAATCCTCGTTTTTCATCATTTTTGACCATTGGCTATAGCCCATATCGGACGGCATACTATAGCACGCCGTTTTTCATCATTTTTGAGGATTTGAAAAAAAGATGAAAATCACTCAGACGATGGGCTATAGCCCATGGTCTCGGAGTGATTTCGTCTTTTTTTCAAAACCTTGTTTTTCATCATTTTTGACCATGGGTTATAGCCCATATCGGACGGCATACTATAGCACGCCGTTTTTCATCATTTTTGAGGATTTGAAAAAAAGACGAAAATCACTCCGAGACGATGGGCTATAGCCCATGGTCTTGGAGTGATTTCGTCTTTTTTTCAAATCCTTGTTTTTCATCATTTCTGACCATTGGCTATAGCCCATATCGGACGGCATACTATAGCACGCCGTTTATCTACATTTTTGAGGATTTGAAAAAAAGATGAAAATCACTCCGAGACGATGGGCTATAGCCCATGGTCTCGGAGTGATTTCGTCTTTTTTTCAAATCCTCGTTTTTCATCATTTTTGACCATGGGCTATAGCCCATATCGGACGGCATACTATAGCACGCCGTTTTTCATCATTTTTGAGGATTTGAAAAAAAGATGAAAATCACTCCGAGACGATGGTCTCGGAGTGATTTTCATCTTTTTTTCAATTCCTCAAAAATGATGTAAAACGGCATGATTGATTGATTGATTGATTGATTGAAGAATTTATTAACAGTTTGCAGAATTACAGTACATTTCAAGCACAAACTCAATACAAAGGCTGTTAACTGTGAGTGGACGACCCAATTAAGCATTACACTTGTTTCCAACAGGGTCCACCATGTTCAAATCATCAAAACATTTAGAGACGTACAAATAGACACTTCTATAGACAGAACAGGAATTCATCAAAAAAGAATTCATCAAAAAGGAGGTAAAAAGGGAAAAGAAAAATATACAGTGAGGGGAAAAAAAGGGGGGGGCGGGGGGGGGGGGGATTCACGTTCAGCTCCGTTAAATTGTTTGTTTTCCTTGGAGGAGCTGCGTTGGGTCCCCAAGTCGGCTCCGTGGCCGTACCTTGAGTTGGCTGTGTGGCCGTGACCATCTCTTGTGTTGTCCTTGCGTTGGGTCCCCAAGTTGGCTCAGTGGCCATACCTTGAGTTGGCTGTGTGGCCGCGACCGTCTCTTGTGTTGTCATTGCGTTCGTGTTTGAGGGATTCCGATTTTACAGGGGCCAGTTTCGAATTGCAGCCGTCCGTAGGTGCCCTTTGAGAGCGGTTTTGAAAGAGTCAAGGGATTCGCATGTCTTAATGACAGTTGGTAGGGCGTTCCACATTTTAGTGGCATAGGAGCGAAAAGAATTTAGTCCCTTGTTTGTGCCGAATCTGGGTTGTACATGGTTCGTTGCACTCCCTCTGGTGTTGTGGGTGTGGACTTCGTTAACATTAAGGAAGTATCTAGACAGGTACATGGGTATCTTGGTGGTGTATCGAATCTTGTGGACCAGACCCATTGCAAGATGCTGTACTCTGTCGTCGACCCTAAGCCATTCCAGCCTGTCGAAGTGGGCAGGGGTGAGGTGGGTTCGGGGGGCTAGATCAAGTAGGAGCCTGACCAGTTTGTTTTGGGAAGTCTGGAGCCTGGTTTTAAGGGCCTTTGAGGTGCTGTGGTACCAGGAGGTGCATGCATAGTCAAAGAAACCCTGTACAAGGGCTCCTGTTAAGGTCTTCAAGGTGTTTTTGTTGACCAGTGAGGAGATCCTGTAGAGGAATCTTGTTCTATGGTTGACTTTTTTGATTACGTTGGTGGCCATTTTATCACCGGAAAGATTAGCCTCCAGGATGGAACCTAGGTAGGTAATTTCATCTTTACGTGTGATAACATTGTCACCCACTCTAACCAAGAAGCCATTTGCCTTGCTGAGATTACTAATAGAGCCAAAGAGAATGGATTCAGTTTTTCCCAGGTGTAAAGATAGTTTGTTATCAGCGAGCCAGGTGCAGATTCTACCGAGTTCAGAGCTGAGGGCATTTTCAACCTGCAGTTTGTCCCTGTCCGAGACCAGCAGTGCTGAGTCATCTGCGAACAGGAACAAGTTGCAGTCACAGGCTGAAGTCATGTCGTTTACATATATTAGGAACAGTAGAGGCCCTAGTATGCTTCCTTGTGGAACGCCACAGCTCACTGGGAGGGGGGGGGACAGTGTTCCGTTCACTTCCACCATCTGTTCTCTCCCCTCCAGGTAGGATTGCATCCAGCTCACTGATGTGCTATCGAAACCAATTGCTTTTAGCTTGTTAACCAGTATGGAGTGGTTCACGGTGTCAAAAGCCTTTTGGAGGTCCAGCATGACCATGCCGCAGTATTTGCCAGCGTCCACCTCTTGTTTGATGTGGTCGCTCAAATAGAGGAGGCATGTGTCAGTGGAGTGGGATGTTCTGAAGCCAGATTGGAACTCGTACAATAATTTATTAGTGGCAAGATACTTTTCAACCTGTTCATAGACTATTTTTTCCATCACTTTCGAGATGGAACTAAGAATAGAAATAGGGCGGTAGTTGCCGGGGTCTAATTTACTCCCTTTCTTGTGCAAGGGGGTTACTTTGGCCAGTTTGAAATCTTGGGGGACCTGTCCCTGTTTGATGGAGAGGTTTACTATGTGGGTGATGATTGGAGCTATAGAGATGGCTGAGTCTCTGAGAAATTTGGAGGGAATGTTGTCATGTCCTGTGGCCTTGTGGGGTTGGAGGGCACTCAGTTTCTTAATTACCTCATCAGTTGTTACCATAACTAGTTTAAAATCGTCTTTACAAACACCTAGGTTTTTGTAGAAGGTTGTAATGTGCTCTACACCAAAGAGCCCAGAGTGGGAGGGCAGTTTGTTAACCAGAGTTGTTGATATGTTTGTAAAGAAGATATTCAAGTAGTTGGCCACATCAAGGTTGTCAGTGATGAGAGTGTTGTCAGATTTGATGTTTATGTTCGAAAATCTGGTTTTTAGTTTCTGACCATAGCTTAGTTGATTGTTTAGTAGCTTCCAGAGCTCATGAGGATTGTTTTTGTTTTCCTCAGCTTTATCATTAATGAAGTTACTTTTAGCTGATTTGGTCATGGCAGTTACACTGTTTCGTAGTTTGATTCGTTGTGTATTTAGGTTGTTCAAACGAGCTTGGCGAACACTGTCGAAGCGCTTGGCTAGCTTTGACTTGCATTTTAGAACTTCAGAGCATTTTTTGTCTCTGGCTTTCATTGCAGCCAGTATGTCCGAATTCATCCATGGTTCCGAGCGGGTTTTGCCCCTGGTGGTTCTCAAAGGAGCCATGTTGTTCAGTACTGATGTAAATTTGGTTTTGAAGCCAAGCCAAGCTTCTTCGACATGTGTGCTTTTAAGCTCATCGGACCAATCCAGACTCTCCAATACTTGGTTAAAGACCTCACTAGAGTAGGTTTTGAGGTCCCTTGATATGACTGTTTTGTGGCAGCCGGTCTTAAGTTTTTGTATTTTGCGGGTACAGAATATCATAAAATGATCACTAAGCCCACATACAATAACCCCTTTCTTGGAGATTCTGGATTTGTCCGAGGACAGAATGAGATCAATGACAGTTTGAGTAGAATCACACACTCTAGTGGGTTGGGTAATTAGCTGACTGACACTATGTAGATCACAGAACTTACTGAATGACTTAAACACAGGTGCTTCCTTTCGTTGCATGTCTGTATTGTAGTCGCCAATCAGGATTTTCTCTACACATTCCTCCTCAGCTAAGCACCCCTCAAGTATATCATAGAACCCATGTTGGTCAGGCGGTCTGTAGACGGTGCCCACTAATACTGATTTAGCTTTTTTGAAAATTAATTCAACCCACACAGTTTCAATTTCATCATGCTGTAAGTCAGTACGAGTAACATATTCAGTGTCTTTGTGAATATACATACACACGCCACCACCATGCCTGTTTCTGTCGTTTCTGATCAAAGAATACTATGCCGTAACAGACAACGTCACACTGATAAGAAGCAGCTACTGTATAGTATGACGTCCGATATGGGCTATAGCCCATGGTCAAAAATGATGAAAAACGGGGGCACGGTGGCACAGTTGGTAGTGCTGTCGCCTCACAGCTAGAAGGTCCTGGGTTCGATTCCTGCTCGAGGTGCTGTGGGTGCTGGCGCCGTGTTTCCTCCTCCGTGTCATCAGTGCCCATACCCGAGGCGGGGTTGGCGAAAGGGCCTTTCTGTGTGGAGTTTGTAGCCGATTCGACCGTTATCATACCATCTTATGGGCCCAGTATGTCCCGTTTATCATGCATCTTATGGGCCCAGTATGGCCATACTGGCATACTCACCATAGCCTGGTCAAGGTTTCCCCCTGGTGGACGTGTCATTTCCAACTATTGTCGGTGCATGGAAACTAGGGGCTACTAATATATACTATTCTCTGCCTATCGGGACGTAACTCGGACGGCGCTGAGTCGGGTCTGGTGGCCTTCGCAACGCTCGGCACGGCGACTCGCTCGGCTAGCGCCTCGCTCGGCGGTGCCTCACGTAGCTCAAGGCCACCAGACAAAAAATATTTAAAAAATGATGAAAAACGAGGATTTGAAAGAAAAAAAAGACGAAATCGGAGTGATTTTCGTCTTTTTTTCAAATCCTCAAAAATGATGAAAAACGGCATGCTATAGTATGCCGTTCGAGACCATGGGCTATAGCCCATCGTCTCGGAGTGATTTGTGAAAAAAAAAGACGAAATCGGAGTGATTTTCGTCTTTTTTTCAAATCCTCAAAAATGTAGATAAACGGCGTGCTATAGTATGCCGTCCGATATGGGCTACAATAGAAAAAAAAAAAAAAAAACAGCAGTCAAACACCGGTAACTGTTCACCTTTATTTGCAAATAAATATCCGCTTGTAACGGCCTCTTACAGTGTGCAAGATCTACCACATCTCTTTGGAAATTATAGAAAAATAAAATACAAGAATCGTTAAGTATACTTGTACTTTGTACAAAAGAGCGTTCTACCACTGCTCAGCAGGTTAAGACATGCTAAACAGACAGCATCTCATGTTCAGTCCATTTTCTGCAGTGTGTGTGTGTGTGCGTGCGTGCGTGCGTGCGTGCGTGCGTGCGTGCGTGCGTGCGTGCGTGCATACTTAGTATTACTATATACTTATGAGAGACACATTTAGCTGAGTGTCCGCGGGGCTAATTAGTGTCAAGTTGGGGGTCCTTGACATGAAAAAGTTTGGGAACCACTGGAGTACATAGTACAACTAAAAGACAAGTAATGTTATGCATTTTGATGCCATCATGGCCGTATGATATGTAGGTCTATAGTCAACTAAAACTGGTCTAAAACGTAAATACTTCAGATGACAAAAAGGTTGATGTGTGTTTAGGATGAGACATTTAAGAGTTTATATCAAGTTTTGATTTATATGGTTGAGAGATAGTTGTGCTCCAGTGTCACACACCGGCCAATTATCAGATCTACAAGCTCCAGCTTAGGGTAAAATATAGCAAAATGATAACCATCAAATCACCATCCAAACATCACATTGATGTCCTCATAAGTATAGTAATACAAGTGTGTGTGTGTGTTCGTGGTGCTGTTGCGGATGTAATAACTTATGGTTGTGAAGCTGCTGTCATGTTGGCGCACGCACGCGCACGCACGCGCACACACGCACGCACGCGCACACACGCACGCACGCACGCGCACACACGCACACACACACACGCGCACACACACACACACACACACACACACACACACACACACACACACACACACACACACACACACACACACACACACACACACACACACACACACACACACACACACACACACACACACACACACACACACACACACACACACACACACACACACACAGCTATTGCCTTTTCCTGCCAGTATACGCCATTAATGGGTTACATACGTTACATTTCTGTAGCAGTGTGTCTCCTTGTAGAAAGGTTTAACATGTTGACCTCAATGACAAAAAAATGATAGAATAAAACATCAGATATGGTCAAACTACTGCTGAGCCCACGGTTCTTTTCAATTCAATACTACAGTACTACTATACGTATGTACAAGTACATCGGTTCCCCGCATGCCGCCAATCAATGGCGAAAAATCTCTAAATCTGTGGTTCTCAACGTGTTTTTTTTATCTCAATGCATTATGAGACAGTGGTTTTCAACCAGTGTTCCGGGGACCACCGGTGGTCCATGAGAGGGTTCCAGGTGGTCCCCAGCTAACCAAATGGACTCTTGTTAGATCTTTAACTCTTGAGAGCGTAAATCGAAACCGAATGGCCCCTTACGGGTCACTTTGGTTTAATTTTACGCTCTCAATAGTTACATCATTGTTAAACATCTGCATTACTTAATTTACAAGATGAGAATGTAGAAAAAGTGGTTATTATGATCAACGTTCGGCTGTAATCTCTCCAAATGGTACCACATCAATACAGCCTGATTGTGTACCAAATCTTATCCAACATTACCAAAATAGCATTTCGTTTTGGGTCTGCGAGGCTAAATCTCATCAAATGGTGGTCCGTGGCTCAAGTGCGAATAAATAATGGGCCTTGATGTGAAAATGGTTGAAAACCACTGCATAATGAGATCAATGTCGTTGCTGCTCAGAAACCTTGTATCTCCATTTTTAAACGTTTTATGTTTTTGTGTTTGTCGTAAAGCATTCAATGCCCTACTTCATGTCGCACAAAACCAGTGAAAGTAGCTTAGATCGACCATTTTCGCATTTTTTTTAACAATAATTAAAAAGGAACAGCTATGGACTTGCACGATTTCCATCCGACAGCGACGATTTTATGCTTTGTTATGCTTTGCGCAACAAGTATCGACCGACGCACATGTCGCAATCGACATCAAAATGTGTCGCGGGAGGGCAGAGTTTGTCGCATAATCTCGGGAAAAGTGAAAGGTCGTGGGACACTTGTACATCAAATGGACCTTCTAGGTCACACTCACCACGACTCTCAGAGATACAGAACCGCAGGGGTCCATTTGGTTCCTCGCCATCAACATTTAGCTGGGAACCCCCCTCCAAGAAGACGGTGAGACCTGGGGTTCCCCCCCGGACCACACTTTGAGAACCACTGCTCTTACATAATCACTCAGACTAGGGCTCAAACCACTCAAATCCATCAATCCATTCATCATAGAATAATGTCTTCGACAGAAAGCTTCAAAAATAGCAAAAATGGATAATTGACAATTTTCGGCAATTTTTCGGACCTTGTTGAGTCTTGCCTACGACAAATCCATATTATAATTTAAAAAAAAATAGCATTTCAACAAATCAAAAACTAAACTAAAACTAAGCCTTAAAATAAATAAATAACCCAAAGTAGCTAGCAAATCCACTATAAAAAACGATTCACTTTAAAATTGAAAACAAAGAAAGACATACAAATAAAAACTAATGGAACATATAACTATACTAACCTTGCAGTGGTGTGAACATTCATATGTTAATGATCGCAGAGGTTGTGTTCTTTCTTGGCAATGCTTTAACAAAAACAAGTCCTACAATTCAGGCTTAATCGGCGTTGCCAGATGATTACAGCAAATGTACGATTATTTTACCCTCTGTGCGATGTAAGTCGATGATAATAATGCGATAATTAGAGAGTTATGCACCCCCCCCCCCCCCCCCCCCCCCTCATCTAGACTGAGTGGCAAAACATTGAGCAGTATGGAGAGTTGGAGTTTGGAAGCGCTTGTTGGAAATCACTCAATGGTCCCGCGTACCACCTGTTTCTAAATGGCAGATAATGCAGGCGGCAGCAGGACGTTGCGTTATTGAAAACGAGCGCTTCCAAACTCTGACATAATAGTAAAATAATCACCTGCACGTACATTCTTGACGGAAAGTCTATAGTCTATAGTGGATTTTTATGAAACAAAAACGTTTCAGATACAAAGGGGATATTTCAAGCTTTCTGTACAGCTGTAATGTTGCGGAGTTTAACGTTGTTTAATACAATCAGATAGGACTTTTCTGTTTGGATGTATGGACCAGAAAGTATTTTTTTTGCCACTCAGTAGGTGACAAGGCGCTCCCGCATAACTTCCGGGTACAATGATGTCACGCGCATAGCCTCTCCATATATACGATAATTTCGCCACATGAACTAAAAGGTGTGTGGATTTACTGTACGGATGCTGGCGTATAAGTGGTTAACATTTCCCACCTGGCAACACTGGGCTGAAAACATGACTAGGTATGTAACGATTTATCGTAAATCTGTTAAAATCAATTCAAACTGGTGACAATTTACATCGATTTAAAAATAGCCCAAAAATGTGAAAATACAGGATTATTTTCTCTGTATTGAAAAGAGGAAAAAACAGTAACCTATTGTTAAGAAAGAAAGAAAGAAAGAAAGAAAGAAAGAAAGAAAGAAAGAAAGAAAGAAGAAAATACTGGATTTGATTAAAAAAATAAGATTTTTGGTCATTTGTCTGGGAAATAATTTTGTGTTTAAAAAACTGTGAAAAAATGCATCGTGAATCGTTACATGCCTAAATATAGCCGAAATATAACTGAATATAAGTGAAGTAGGATGACTGCAGGTTTAGTGGCTGTTACATGTCTGAATGGACGTATAGAGTGATGGTCTTACATCAATTCCTCACAATGGATTCTACATGGTTTGGACCCATGTCTGACTGTTTAGCATGAGTCCTAAATTGTCTAATAGGTCCTTGAGAAGATTAATCATTCTATGACTCATAATCTCAACGCTTAACTGAGGTGACTGCATATAATACTGTATTGCTGATTTTGGAATAGAATTTATAAATAAATAAAATATATATTTCTTAAATAAGATCCAGATTTCACTAGGGCTTTCACATACAGGACTGCACATAGATAGATACAGTATTAGGTTATGTTGATGTTTTTTTTTTTTCTTCATTTCTTTTATATAATAATCGATACATCGTCTATACACGTTTTTTAAAAACATTCAATAAATCCTCAAGACTGGCTTCTTCGCTCGCTTTCTTCAAGTATCAGCGTTGACCAGGAGCTCTGGAGAGAGGCTACGCCATCATGGTTCTCAGATCCTTTTCATTTCAAGGACCCCATACCTCTGAGAGAGTGCAAATGAAAATTGTACACTCTCAAAGTTACAGACTCATGGTAAGGGTCCATGTGGAACTCCGCCAAGGGACCCCCGAGGGTCCCCGGCCGGACCGCACTTTTGAGAACCACTCGGCCAAAACAATGCAAACGCAAACAATCGCCCTCTGAAAAAATTAAACTAAACAATTCCTATAATTTCTCAGAGAACCAACCCTGTTCGATCGTCCATCAGATATAGCAGCTACATGGG
>NC_136794.1:34778282-34780782 GCF_951216825.1 Electrona antarctica | reverse complement strand
TGATATTATTTTTCATTTCACTACACCTTTAAGTACAGTTTTGAGGTATTTGTACTTTACTTGAGTCTGTCAAATGTTCAGTAGGCCTACATACTTTATACTCCACTACATTTTAGAGGCAAATATTGTAGCCTGCTTTTACTCCACTACAATTATTTGACAACTTTAGTTACTAATTAAGTTGATGATTATTAACACCTTAGTAGCCCGGAACTATTTAATCCATGTGCCCATCATTTATAGCACCCGGACCGCTTTTACTGACGCACCGGAAGTTGGTGTATATGTCTGTGTAGCAGCTAACAATAGCCACACCACTCTAGAGTCGATCGACAACAACGGGAGGTAAGAATAAATGGATCGACTGGACCGCGGAAGGCCGTCAAACACAGGATTTTTTTTCAGAATTAGACGGGATGATTTAGATCGGGAGTTATGATCGTTTCAAGATTTTTGTTTTCGTCAGCTAAACAGGCAGGGAACATTTTCGATGATGTGTCACTGTTTGACACGTGATCGGATTGGGCAACAAGCGCTCCTAGGCTGTGGGGCGAAGCGATCGGTTTTGATATCATTAATCTCCGTCCTATTTATCAATCTCCGGCTTGGGCACTTGACCATGACCTTGAACTTGACGGAGATCTCCGCCCCGGGCCTCCATGGTGTTAACCACTTCAGCCCTATACACATTTCGGCCATTTGGAAATAGCTGATCTACAAGCTCACAATGGGTCTCGATGCGGCGCATTGTGAGCTTGTAGATTTGCTATTTTCAAAATATTTTTTTATACATTTGAAAACTTTAAACGAGACATTCTGCATAATGTTTCTGAACCAATCAGAGCGTCGCATCCCTTCAGGGGATGGGACGGTAGCTAGGGACGGGTAGCTATGCTACGCAGGACAGCGTGTGGATGTTTGTTTACAAATCAGATAGTCGGCCAGCTTTACCAGTTTACTCTTAATGTGGCTTATTTCTACCCTATAATGTTTTCAGATACATTTTTTTGCGTGATGATTAAGTTGAAACCGAGTAATACACTCTCTGGATGTTATATTGAATGGGAATAAAAACGGAAGATTTCTGTAATCAGTAGCAGCTGTGCAGCCTGTGCTGGACGGATGCGGAGATATGAGGAATTAAACTGGTGAGCTTCATTTTTATTGGCTTTTATCGATGTGGGCCTCGACACGTCATCATCACAGCACGTTTTCGTTTTCAGGAAGTAATACAAAATATTTTTTATGGACTTTTGATATTATTTTTCATTTCACTACACCTTTAAGTACAGTTTTGAGGTATTTGTACTTTACTTGAGTCTGTCAAATGTTCAGTAGGCCTACATACTTTATACTCCACTACATTTTAGAGGCAAATATTGTAGCCTGCTTTTACTCCACTACAATTATTTGACAACTTTAGTTACTAATTAAGTTGATGATTATTAACACCTTAGTAGCCCGGAACTATTTAATCCATGTGCCCATCATTTATAGCACCCGGACCGCTTTTACTGACGCACCGGAAGTTGGTGTATATGTCTGTGTAGCAGCTAACAATAGCCACACCACTCTAGAGTCGATCGACAACAACGGGAGGTAAGAATAAATGGATCGACTGGACCGCGGAAGGCCGTCAAACACAGGATTTTTTTTCAGAATTAGACGGGATGATTTAGATCGGGAGTTATGATCGTTTCAAGATTTTTGTTTTCGTCAGCTAAACAGGCAGGGAACATTTTCGATGATGTGTCACTGTTTGACACGTGATCGGATTGGGCAACAAGCGCTCCTAGGCTGTGGGGCGAAGCGATCGGTTTTGATATCATTAATCTCCGTCCTATTTATCAATCTCCGGCTTGGGCACTTGACCATGACCTTGAACTTGACGGAGATCTCCGCCCCGGGCCTCCATGGTGTTAACCACTTCAGCCCTATACACATTTCGGCCATTTGGAAATAGCTGATCTACAAGCTCACAATGCGTCTCGATGCGGCGCATTGTTTTTGCTATTTTCAAAATATTTTTTTATACATTTGAAAACTTTAAACGAGACATTCTGCATAATGAGTTCCTTACTTATGGTACTTTAGGTACATTTTGATGGCAATACTTTTGTACTTTTACTCAATTGCATTTTGAATTCCGGACTTTCGGAATTGCAATTTTAGTATTTCTAAATTGCAGTATTGATAGTTTTACTTAAGTAAAACATTTGAGTACTTTGTCCACCATACTGCTGATAGGCCAGTGCAACAGAGCAGAACATTGTCTCTATTAAACCTAATCTTTTGGTTCTAAAATGTAGCTGCTTCCTAAACCTGAAAACATGCTGTGCTTGGCATGCTAATACTATGGGAATAGTAATACCCATCATGTGAATTCCACCACCAGATAGCCCACTGTACTGTATTAACCTTTGTCTAAGGTCCGAGGGCGCCTTCTGGTGGCCAAAGAACGGTAGCACATCCTTTTAACCCATTCTGACTGAGACGAGAT
>NC_136794.1:34765782-34775782 GCF_951216825.1 Electrona antarctica | reverse complement strand
GCTTTTGCCTTTATTTTATATATTTTATGGAGGGACAGACAGTAGGCTGACAGGAAATGTGGAGAGAGATGGGGGGGAAGACATGCAGTAAAGGCCGTCGGGATCGGGAGTCGAACCTGCGGCACACTGCCAGACTGGATTATCAGCCAAGGTGCCTGGACCACTGAGCCATGGCCCAGGCCACATGTATGCAAATTGGTACACACACCTGTATCATGTCCCGACTTACAAAAAGTCTCTTTGCACCATGACCTACACCAAACAGGAAGTCAGCCATTTTGAATTTATTGTGGCATTTTGCTGCAATTTATGCCATTTCCACGCGTCACACTTTAACAAACTCCTCGTATCAGGATGGTCAATTCCAAATCAAACTCGCTCAGCGTCCACAAAATAACTTAACACTTTGACGCCATACCCCGCGTTCCCCTCATTTTAATCAAATATCCAACGCTGTCGACATTGTTTTATTACCTTTGGAGCATACGCTGAAGTATTTGCAGCTTTCAACCACGAAAATCCGGTAAAAAATGGTTCGATGGTTTGTCATGATGAGACGAGCCAGTGGCCATGACAATGCGAAACGAAACCACAGTGCAGAGCAAGTTGTAGTCCAAACAAATAGCAGGAATAGCGTATCATGCAGCGGCGGAACACTGGATCAAACAATTAGCGGCAAGCAAACTGTTTTAAAGGGTAAGACCACTTTTTAGAGGTTTGGGTTGTTTTCTTACCTTATTATGGGCAAACTATTCCATTCCATGAGTTACTTCGCTCCGTTGTGTTGTTTATTAGCAATTTAAAAAATAAAAATAGTCGCTCATTGACTTCCATTGTAACGGGGAAACAGCTCTCAAAGTCACTCATTGACACATGAACCAACGCAACAAAAGCTGATTCTGACAGTTTATGACATCAGGAAAACTCATGTGGTTTTCTTTTCGTCTTTTAAGATAGATTTATAAAGTTACTATTTTAGTTGGAGATAGACTGGAGCAGTACTACGGCGTTCCCAACTCTCGCGGTGACGTCTTGCGAGGTTTCGTTTGTAAACAGAAGTCTCCACGCTGTTTGAGATTCACCCAGCTGCAGCCTCGCATATCAGCAGTCCCAGACACAGACACTTTACACACTTCTTCTAAAGTGTCTTCTAAAGTGTCTCCCTCAAACACGTCCATTGTGTATGTTTTTAGTGACAAGCGGATGAGATCAAATCCTTTTGTTTACATCCCCGTCGTTTCCAATAAGGAAGTGGTGTACAGTTTTGGTCCAATCAGATCGTTTTTTACAGCAGTGATTCGGTCGTCGTAGGCATACCTACCAGATCTTCTTTCTACACAAATTAGTCAAAACAAGACAAAGTTGACATTTTTTATTAAAAATAAAACCGCATGAGTTTTCCTGATGTCATAAACTGTCAGAATCAGCTTTTGTTGCGTTGGTTCATGTGCCAATGAGTGACTTTGAGAGCTGTTTCCCCGTTACAATGGAAGTCAATGAGCGACTATTTTTATTTCTTAAATTGCTAATAAACAACACAACGGAGCGAAATAACTCATGGGATGGAAAAGTTTGCTCATAATAAGGTAAGAAAACAACCCAAACCTCTAAAAAAGTGGTCTCACCCTTTAACGACCTTAAATGAAAATGTATCGAAAGTGTGAGTTTTCGTAAAATGGCGTGACCGTGGCAAAGCGTCAAACTTCAATGCCAAACAGGAAGTGAAAATAGCAGTTTTTTTATGTAAGTAGGCCTATTGAACTGATTGACTTGGGGGTGGTGTCATTGGACTTGGTTCAGAGTCCTTGTCCTTCATTGGTGAACTTAGCCCTGCCCCCTCTTCTGATTGGTCAACATTTCATAGTTGCTATTTGTTCTGATAACTCAACGGTTTGTCATACAGACTTGTGGGAGGTGTCATTGGACTTGATTCAGAGTCCTTGACCTTCATTGGTGTAACTTAGACCCACTCCCTCTTCTGATTGGTCAATATTTGATAGTTCCTATAACCTTTCAACGGTTTGTCATACAGACTTGTGGGTTGTGTCATTGGATTACATTTTAGGGAGACAAAAATGTCAGTCCACGGACCAACCCCCTGTGGGGTGGACAAAAAACCCAACAACACTTCAAAACTGAAAAATGTTAATGAAGAGAATATGCAGAACATGTTTTATTCTAAAAAATAGCACAGTAGGCCTATGCAGCATTATATACGGCGAAACATGGCGTCCTGCACAAATGAGTGACTCATTTCAACATTACATTGGAAGTAATGACACTTTGCTTAAATTGAGTGGGAACAAAGTGTTGTCGGGCTGTATACTAACTTAATTTGCATCCCACTTTTCAAATTGCATTTTGTGGCTGCACACATTCAACACTAAACAGGTTTTCAAAGAGATTGTTCCTGCCAGACAAGTACAGGTGATAGTCCACTCAGACCCCCACTAGCACCCCATGAGACAAGAGGCACGCATTTGCATTCCATATGGATGAGGTCACGCAGCCCACTAGTTCTCCGGTTTGGTGTTTTTCCTCTATACAATTTACAATTTAGGCATTTAGCAGACGCTCTTAATCCAGAGCGATTTACATTAGGCAAGAACAAAAAAGCATGGGAATACATCACATAATTATATAAAATGCATTTATCATGAAACATGCGTAAGCTAAGAACGTAACTAGAACATATCTATATAATGACACTATACATATAAACTATACATATATACTATGCTATGCTATACATATGTACTATGAAGTGCTATGACTATATGCAATCATTGTGCTGTCTACATGACATGCTATAAGTCTGTTTCAAATGCTATCTAAGTCTAAAAAGTGCTATCTAAGGGGGTAGGGTAAGTGCTATGGGCCATGATGTAGTCTGAAAAGGTGGGTTTTCAGACTACGGCGGAAGATTGGGAGTGATGCTGCAGTTCTGATTGCAACGGGAAGTGCATTCCACAGTTTTGGGGCCAGAAGGGAGAAGAGTTTGGGACGTGTGGAGCGTTGTCCCAGCGTTTTTAGTGAGGGTACTTCCAGCTTTCCTGCGTTGGCTGATCTGAGTGCGCGAGAGGGTTTGTAGGGAGGGTTTGTAGGGTTCAATCATGCAGTGATTTTATTTTTTATCTCAGTCTGTTTTTCAAATGCAGTTAGGGAGGCAGCTGCCTCTATTGTAAATACGCCCCTGGTTCGGTCCCCTTACAGCTCTGCCACCTTTTCATCCCCAGCATGTATTCCTGATGTGAGGTGGGTTTAAGTTCTCCTGCTGTCCTGGCATGAGCAGCCTTCGTGTCTGAAACCCCCCTAAGACCCACTAAGCCTCCACATTTCACACATTTCCTGCAAGGATAAACGTTTGTTTGTCCTCGGAGGAGGAGGGAGTCAGTCGTGCATGGAACCTTCGCATCTCCGTAACGTTCCACATCTGGTTCTCGCTTTGTTTTACTTTAAAGAATGTCCTGCTGCATCATAGTGTTTTTACCTGAATCCATGCTATATAACTTAAGTGCACAACAAACAGGATAATGTGTACATTAATCCATGCTATAAGCTCAAAGCCAATGACTGGAGGGGTGTGTGTGTGTGTGTGTGTGTGTGTGTGTGTGTGTGTGTGTGTGTGTGTGTGTGTGTGTGTGTGTGTGTGTGTGTGTGTGTGTGTGTGTGTGTGTGTGTGTGTGCGTGCGTGCGTGCGTGCGTGCGTGCGTGCGTGCGTGCGTGCGTGCGTGCGTGCGTGCGTGCGTGTGTGCGTGCGTGCGTGTACTGTATGTGTGCTTGTATTACTATGCTTGTGAGGGCCTACTGTCCCCTAGTAGACTTTATAAATAGACGTTGAAAGGACCATTATCCTGGCCCTCACAAGAGAAACGGTTGTTTTATAGTAGCCTACAGTTGGGGTTGGGTTTAGGATTAGGCCTTTAGCGGTAAGGGTAGGAGCACTCTGGGAACCCATCAGAAAAAAAGAAAAAGGAAAAAAACAGCACCCTCTGCTGTTTGTTTCGGAAGCTGTTCTTGAGAGATGTTTTCCTTTAAATTAAAGAATGTCCTGCTACATCATAATGTCTATACCTGAATCCATGCTATATAACTTAAAGGAGAATTCCATGATAGAAGGCTTTCTTACCTTTATTTGTAGTTGTTAGGGTAGGAGTTATGCCTCATAGTTACTTAGTTCTAAAACATGGTTGTGCACCCAAATTAGCGGATCTACAAGCTCAGAGGAGCACATGGGGATGTGACTTGTTGGGAGCTTGAAGATCATCTATTTTCAGCTTCATAGGTTTAGGTTCTAATAAGAAGTTTAAAAAAAAGGCATTTGTAAAATCGTCACCCTGAAATGTTATGCTATGTTTGAATGATTGATTGAAGAGTTTATTAACAGTTTTGGAGAATTACAGTACATTTCAAGCGCAACTCAATACAAGACTGTTAACTGTGGATGACACAATGAAGCATTAGACTTGTTTACAATAGGGTCCACCATGTTCAATTCATCATAAGCTCACAAGAATAGTAATACAAACGTGCGTGCGTGCGCGAGTGAGTGCGTGCGTGTGTGAGAGTTGTGGAGGCAGCACACTGTGGCTTGGCCTATGCAGCTTACGGCATATAGAAAAGCACTTCTAAGCAATTCCCAAAAAGCACAAAATCCCCCCGCCAAAACCCTGAGACCTTGTGTGTGCGACTGTGTGTTTGTGTGCGTGTGTGTGTGCATGTGTGAGAGGGATGAGGGGATTAAGGAGGGGTTTTCACACTCAGTGAGGAGAGGGATGAATGTCTTCCTTCCAGCCATCGTTCCAATCCCCTGACCGCAGACCTGCGATCAGCCAACCTCTGTCTGCTCAGCCAACCTCTGAGTCTCTCTCTCTCTCTCTCTCTCTCTCTCTCTCTCTCTCTCATGCTTTTATCTCTCTCCTCACCTCAACCCCTGGCTTTCTTCCTTTTCAGTCATTCTCCGCACATCTCTCATTTTCTCGGTCTCCATTTCACCGTCCACCACCGAGCACAATTGAACCATTCAAAAAGCCAATTCTGTGCCCCAGCAGCATGCCCCTTCTTCTTACAATTGACAATTTAGGCATTTAGCAGACACTATAGTGTTAATACAGAGCGACTTACAGTAAGCAAGAACAACAAATGGTAATACATCAAATACATAGAAATAGTCATCAAGGATCATAATGCAAGCTAAGAACCTAACATCCGTCTAACAGTGGAATATCTGTACAATGACACTATAACTATACACACTATAGAGTGCTGTCATAAATACTACATAATATGCTATCTAAAATGACATAATTTAGCCTTTATACACGGCTGTAAGGTCATCGAGGCTAGTGCAAGACAAGTGCTACGGCAACTCAGCAAGTTCTGCGGGCTAAGGTGGAGTCTGAAGAGGTGGGTTTTCAGACTACAGCGGAAGATTGGGAGTGAGTCTGCAGTTCTGATTGCAATGGGAAGTTCATTCCATAGTAGTTCATTCACAGGGCAAAGTGCCGTGTTTTTGTGCTTCTACGCACCATCGTGCCGTCAGGCAGAAATCTGTTATATCCATAGTTCACATTTGTTATGCCTTATTCTAGAAGTTTGGGGGCGGCAGTGGCTCAAGTGGTAGAGCGTAGGGGTGTGCTGAAATATCGATATGGCGATATATATCGATACGTCCTCCCGCGATAAATAATCAATATTGATTAGTAAAATATCGATATCGGGGGGAGAAAAAAAAGAAATTTGAAATGTTGTTCATAATGAAGTGATGAACAACATGTTTAGAAAAGGAGGAAATGACAGCTAAAATAAAGCAAATCCCACTCAGATTCCACAGCAACCAGAAGTACTGAATTACTGGATGGTGATTTGTCCAAAGTCTCCAAACAGCTTTGTGGGAATACAAAATTCTGCATTTTTTCAGTTCCAAGTATTTTGTAGTTGCAGATATCGTGATATATCGCAATTTCATACAATATATCGCAATATATCGAATATCGTGATATTATCGTTATCGAGGGCCTAATATGGCGATATATATCGTATCGTGAGGAACCCATATCGTCCCACCCCTAGTAGAGCGGACGCTTGGGAATCGGAAGGTTCACGGTTCGATTTGTCCTGTAAAGCCACTTTGAGTACCTTGAAAAGCACTATATAAATCACATCTATTATTATTATGTAATGCACATTGTAAAGAACCTTGGATAAAGGCGCTATGTGTGATTCGACATGCTTGTAGATCTGCTATTTTCGCAATTTATTAAACTTTTGTTTAAAACTACAATGGCATGCACAAAATAGGGACTCCGGGTTAAAGGTTGAGTCGGTTATGTATGTATTTATTTATTTTTAATAAAAGTTCAAGGAAAAGTATTAACCAGAACTTGCACTCTGGTAAAGTGCCTGCCAACCACCACAGCTATTCTATTGTTGCAGGATGCAACAATAGCTGTGCCAACTCACAAATGTCACTGTGTGTGGGGAGGAATCCTTTGCCATGACGACTAAATTGGGGAGAAAAAAAGCAATACAAAATAAATAAAAATATACTTGTGTGACTAAACAATGGCTATGTTGGATCCATCGGGACACAGGTTTTCAGGGATACAAGGTTTCCGCCTGACCGCGGATTATGACAATGTCATAATCATAAAAAACGCTGTTTATTTACGCCATTACTTAGGAAAGCGCTACAGTACGATCATCACTTGGTTCTCATAAAGCATGGTTAATGTAAAACGTGTAATTCCCCTCTGGGCTGTCGGGACGAGGAAACGTATCGCTGCATAAACGTCAGTGTGAGCCAGACGAACGAGCCTCGGCTCTAATTTGTGGAGCAGGATTTATGGCTATTATTACATGCACCATTAAGGCCGCCACGCTGCCCCCTTGAGTATGATGATGTGCGAGGATCAGTTTAGAAATGTCTCCTCACGTCTCCGCTGCATGTTGTTTAACCACACTGGATGTTCATGCTGCTAAGATCCAGTCCTATAGGGCTTAGCAGTGGGCGTGGTATTCTGGCACCACTGAAAAATCTGCCATAATTTTTTTCCCATATAGAGATTTACACAAACAAACATCAATTGTTTTAAGCATATAATCAAGCCATTCAGGATCCTAGTGATTCATGACCATATAGAACCGTTGATTCTGTGATTTGTTTTGAATATTTAATTATATGATTTTATGACCCTAGAACCCTAGAACACTAAACATGGGTGATTTTCACCCGGACGAGATTATATTTTTGAAATTTTCATAATGTTGCTGATGTCTGAGGTGGGTGGGTCTTTCAGTACCTTCATGATGCTCAGTGACATCATAGAAGGTAGGTTTGTTTCCCTGCCCACATCCCTGGTCTTTATAGACATATAAAGGTATGCACAGCTCTGGAGCGTAGTATGTGCTCAAGGGAGGGCAAAAAAATCCCGAGATTCCTTGCGAAGCCCCGCGGAAGCATGAGCGTGCGTCGCAGAGCGCATGTTCAGGTCTGATAAGTCCCGGAAAAGATGCGCTGTGATTGGCCAGTAGTCACTTGAGTGGCAGCGTGACGTAGTGTGCCGTCCACTCTTCCGGCGTACCAGTGTGAATTCTTCCGCCCTCCTGTCAACACACATGTGGCTCCAACGAACTGCAGCAGCCAATGAGGCATCTATTTTTTAATATCTATGTTTCCTACTATATATATCCTACTATACAGGCAGGTGTTCGGGTGAATTTCATCCGTGTTTAGTGATAGTGTGATAGAGAAAAATCCAATACACCCACAATGGACTTTTTTTTTTTTTTTTTTTTAATCAATGGACCATTCTCACATGTCTTATATGCACGGTTTAACCGATTTTGCCCCCCCATGTTTTTTTTGTGAAAAGTCATATTAACACCTTGAATGTCCAAGTCGGAGTTCTCCTTCCAAGTTCAAGGTCACGGTCAAGTGCCCAACACGGAGATTGATAAACAAGACGGAGATTAATGAAAACAAAACCGCTCGCATCGCTCTAGAGCCTTGGAGCGCTTGTTGCCCGATCCGATGTCATCGAAAATCTCCCCTGCCTGTTTAGCTGACGAAAACGAAAATCTTAAAACGATCATAACTCCCGATCTAAATCATCCCGTCTAATTCTGAAAAAAGATCCTGTGTTAGACGGCGCTCAGCGGTCTGAGTCGCGATAGATTTATTATTACCTCCGTTGTTGTCGATAGACTCTAGAGTGGTGTGGCTATTGTTAGCTGCTACACAGACATGCACACCAGCTTCCGGTGCGCCGGTAAAAGTGGTCCGTGCGCTACAAATGATGGGCACCCTGGATGAAATGGATTAAATAGTTCCGGGCTTCTAAGGTGTTAAAGATGAGTACCTCAAGTTCCCATGTATTGCTGTACTGCAATATATCTTGATGAGAAATATTTTTTTATAGAATATTTTATATTGGGTAAAATATACCCGTGTTTAGTGATGGTGTAACAAAAAATATGTTTAGTGTTCTAGGGTTAAGAAATATGCTTTGTTTAGCGTTTTTTATGTGTGGGGGCTAACCTGACATAGGGACCACAGATGACTATTGCCATGGCAGACCCCTGCACAGTGTTTGTGGCCCTGGGTGGGGAGCTCCTGGTGTAACTATTGCCATAGAAAAGTTGGGGTAGCATTAACCATAGATATAAAAAAATATATAGATGCCTCATTGGCCGCTGCAGTTCATTGGAGCGACGTGTCTCCGTTGAAAGCAGGAAGTTAAGCGGAAGCGCTGAAGGCATGCTGCGTCGCTGCCCAAGTGACGTCACTCGTGCGACTCCTCCATGTCTCTCCCTGCCACTCAAGTGACTACTGGCCAATCACAGCGCGTCTTTTCCGGGACTTATCAAATGAAAACATTGCATCTGATTGGCCTAACGAACGTCCCCTTCCGTTACGCACGCTATGCTTCGCAAGGAATCTCGGGAAAGCTTGCCTCCATGTTGCCTTCAAGAGAGACATACGCCTCAGAGCCGAAGGAGGCGTCTGCCTTTTTATGTCCATGCCATTAACAACCAACGTTGTTATTACGTGGTCGTAAAACTCCGCCTCCGTTTCACTTCCTGGTAGAGACCTTTTTTTCTCTGCCTCGTAGCTCTGTTCCTTGTATCATTCTAATTTTGCACTGAGACACCATACGATCTTGAATGGGCTCTAACTATGGATTACATGGACGTCTTTTCAAACTGATTTTGTTCACGGACACACAACAAACGGCTCGCTCGTTACCAACCATCCGGTGTGCGGAGTAAAAATTCATGGACGGCAATAACGGCAGTCTGGGTTATTTTGGTTAGATATTCTTGCCAGGAAATGAGTAAATCGATAATTGATGGTGTCTTTATTGTGATACTGCACTTTTATGCGCTTTTATACGTATCTGTAACTTTTTACTGCTGTGCTGTCTCTGGTGGGCTCCATAACTGATCTGAGTGCGTGCGGTAGGAATACTCACGTCCTGATTGGACATCTCCCAGTACGGCCTCTCGCCGTACGACATCACTTCCCACATGACGATGCCGTAGCTCCACCCGTCGCTGGCCGATGAGAACTTCCTGTACGCGATGGCCTCCGGCGCCGTCCACCTGATGGGGATCTTACCCCCCTGTGCACGCACGCATGCACGCACGCACGCACACACGCACACATGCACACACACACACACACACACACACACACACACACACACACACACACACACACACACACACACACACACACACACACACACACACATACACTTATTTTGTGGATCGGCTATATTCATTCTCTTTTATTTTAGAAATTCCTTACATTAAAAATAATGTTTGATGTTCTTTCAGAATGGCATGCCCAAAATAAGGATGCCAAGAGGCTTACATAATGCACTACATTTACATGCACATTATTTACTTGTGAATTAAATTAAACAACACCTTGTGAGCGTTTTGCAGCATGAATACATTTCCACCTCATGAAACATAAATTAATGACATTCCAGAC